>NC_052058.2:36552012-36734512 GCF_903992535.2 Arvicola amphibius | reverse complement strand
TTTCTTGCCCTGTGTCTAGATCCCCTGTCCCAGCTGGCTGTTGGCAGCAAGGAGGCCATTGATGCCTCACGATTCTTTCTTATTTGATATCTGTAGGCTGAGCTCCAGGCACTTGAGAAATAGCTCAGGCAGAAAGACCTGACCCCTAAGTGCTTAAACATTGGGGGGGTCTGTATGAGAACTCGCCCCACCCAGCCCTAGAAACAGGTGAGCCGACAACTGTAGCAGGAGCCACCAGAGGCAGCTGTTCTGTGCGTCCTGAATAAAATCAAGCATTAACAGGCTTTAACAATTTATGAAGTGCCCCGCACACCTCGGGAGATGGGCATGATATCTAATCACGGAACAATTTTATAATTTAAAAGGGATTTGATTCTCTTCTCTGTCTAGACAGAAAATAAGCTGAGAGAATGAACTCAGACCCTGTGTATTTAAACAGAACATTCTGTGTGCACCTTAAGTTAAGATATGTTAATCTCTAGTGTAGAAAGTCAGATTAATGCACATTACTTTGCACGAAAACTAATTAAATTTTTCTATCTTCTTCTTTGGCCTCTATCAATTAACTGTAATTTAAACTTTACCTGGGTCTTTCCACAGAGGAAATAAAGTACACATCTAAAGTCTTGAAGAGCAAATACAATGTTCTTAGGGGGAAACTGGTAAAGGATGAGATAAAGCTGAGAATCATGGTAGTCTGGGGGTCAACTGAGTACCAGCTCTATTATCAAGAACGGTGAATCAGGGAGGTGCAGATGACTTAATAAATATGCTGACCCAAATGATCCATTTCAAGGAGATATTAATGAGATTCATATTTTCCAAATAAAGACAATCAGGAAGAGAGAGAAATGACTGACTGGGGTGCAAAAGGAGGCCCCTGCTCTACAGTGCAGTCCTTCCCTGGGAAGCCCCTATTCTACAATACCATCCTTTCCTGGGCTTCAGGGCTTTGTTGGTTGCATTGTGCTGTACAAGGAGACCAGGGCCTTATGTGTACTAAGCAAACACGCATTGAGCTACACCCCAGTCTTTCAGAAATATATTCTAAACAATTCTCTAGGGTAACCAAGGATTAGAAAACAATGATGAGAAATACAACCCAAAGCTGTTCTTGAAAGAGAATAGGAGCTTCCCTGCCCTTCACATCCTATAGAAGCTAGCAGGGACATGAACAGAAATAATTCATTTGTCATGCCTAGAAAGATGGTCGGGCAGTTAAGAATGTTCGCTGTTTTATCATGAGGAGTTGGCAACCCTTCATGAAGATGGGTGTCTCCAAACATCTGTAACTCCAACTCCATGGGATCTGACGGCCTCTTTTGGCCTCTGTGGACACATGCACATTATAATATAAAGACATAAATAAAAATAAAAATGCTTTTAAATTCTTTCGTTTTTCCCTAGACCCTCCCAGACTCACTCTTTCTTGGAATTCCCAGTTATACCTTAGGTGTGTCTGTGAGAACACTGGCTTTATCTAAAAGTCATTACTGTCCCTGTGGTCTGAAATGAACCCCTACCCCAGCAGCTAAAATCCTGGAATTCCCACCAAGCCCTACTCGGAGTAAGGACATTACACATCAGGCTGGCTCCTGTCACTCTGTGCTCAACTCAAGTCACTGTTCTTAGTTTGGGGGTTGGTTTTTGTGACGTCAGGAATGTCACCCGGGGTTTTGTGCAGATTAAGCAAGTGCTGCACTAATGAGCAGCAGTCCTGGTCCCATCTTGTGCATTGATCCTGTTCATCTTTGTCTGCTGCACACAGACTTCATGCTCGAATCTTCTGTGAAATCCCAGGACACAAACTTAAACGGCAAACCCTTCCAAGTCTCCCAGCCATCTCTCCGCTCTGGCTGCTTCCTTCTTCCTTCAGAAGGAAATGTTCTTTCCCAAGCGGTATCTCAGTCCCCCCAGTGGTCCTGATCGCCATCTAGAACGCTCTTTATAAAAATAAAAGTAAATGGGATTTACCTGTGAGGGGGACGGATTGCTTTTTATTTTGTCTCCAAATCTCCATATTTCCTTGGTGTGTGTGTATGGGGGGGGGGTGGAACTTGTTTAGTTTTTTTGAAAAGGCTCTCAGTATGTAGTCCAGACTAGTCCATGACTCACATGGCTAGAGTCAACTTGAAGCAATCCTCCATCCTCTGCCTTCAGAGTGTTGCAATTGCAGGCATGTTCCACCACACTCTGCAATGCTTGCTGTTTAATGAGTGAGTTCATTACCTGATTGTTCGATTCACTAAATATAGGGGGTCATGTTAAAATGCAGACTGACCAGTAAATCTGAGTTGCACTTCAGTAACTGTGGGTAACAAACCCTAGCTGATAGTGAAGTTTCTGCCCCTGGATCAACCTTTAAGAAATGGAGTTTTAGGACTAGAGAGATGGCTAGGCTCATAACCAAAAATATAAGAAATGGGGTTTCAAGGATTTGGAGATAAGACATAGAGGTTGTACTGGGACTAGGAAAGTAAATGCATCCTTATGTTATCAGCAGTACCAAGGAATGTATGCATGAAAGCAAATACCCTGAAAATGTCCAGAATGGGACCCACAACCAAACCCACACAAGCATCCTTAATAGTACAGATTCTCAAACCTGAATGAGCATGAGAATCAACCGGAAGCCTTGATAAACACAGTGTAAAACATATTGTCAGAGAGGCTTGTCAGGTTTGTCCTTTTACTTATTTATTTTGTATTTGTTATTATTGTATTCTAAAGTTAGGTGTGGATAGAGACATACCACTGCATGCGTGTAGACGGTAGAGGGAACTGTGGAGTCGGCTCTCTCCTCAGCTTCCCAGGAGTTCAAAGGCTCAGACCCAGATCCTCAGGCTTGCATAGATCAGACTGTTCTTTCCATACACACATTTTTGGCATAGTCCCCGGCCCCCGAAGATATGTTCAGTATGCCCTGAAATCCTAAAGAAGTAGGCCAGTAAAGGAATGGGCTTGCCAGGGAGAGCCAGAACAAGCAGGCAGAGGTAAGCTTCCTCCTTCCCTGTCCTGTAGATAAACTACCAGCAGAAGGTGTGGCCCAGATTAAAGGTGGATCTTTCCACCTCAAAGATGCAGATTAGAAGTGGCTCTTCCCACTTCAAATGCTTTAACAAAAACCCAGCCATTTGGGTTTTAGTTCATACCAGATGTAGTCAAGTTGATAGCCAAGCATACCCACTGCAACTGGGTTAATAGCTACCATGTCTACGACTGTGATACACTCCCTCTACTTGTTCTTCTCTGGTTTTAATTGATGAACTAATTTTATCTTCTTTCTTGGAGTATAAGTTACATTCAGGATTTACCGGTGGGGACTTGCACATACTGAGCAAATGCTCTACCAGAGAACTCCTGGAGCCGAATGATACCTTTAAATAATCTCTAGCTGCTGTTCTAGTATAGATCGAACCTCGGTTGGTACTCTCACATGGGGTCACATAACTGAAAGTGGACAGTTGCAGCAAATAAAACAATCGGAAAAGGCTTCTGAATGTGTGATGATCAAACATAGAAAGAATCCAAGGTATCCTTGGTGGTGCTCTCCTATCCCAAATGTGGCTTCGCTGGTATGGCTCACACATGTGCACTTGGCACTTGCCAAACAGCACCTCAGTTCATATTTGACACTGTTGTCTGTCACAAATTGCAGTGTTTTACAAAGTTTTCTGCTCTTAATAGAAACGTAATAGCTTAGTTGAGGAAAACAAAGATGCTTAATATTTTTCTGTAATGATTCCTCAGCATCTGTATTAGTCGGGGTTCTCTAGAGTAACAGAATTTACAGAATAAATAGATATGTGTGTGTATATATATTGTGTGTGTGTGCATGCACACACATGCGTGCGTGCATGTGTACGTGTGCGTGTGTGTGCGTGTGCGTGTGCGTGTGTGTGTGTGTGTGTGTGTGTGTGTGTGTGTGTGTATAAGATTTATTAGAATGACTTTAAGGCTGCAGTCGAGCTAATCCATCGGTGGCTGCCTATAAGCAAAAAGTCCAAGAATCTAGTAGCTGCTCAGTCCATGAGGCTGGATGTCTCAGCTGTTCAGTTTATGCAGGGATCCCTAAGGAGGAGACTCTAAGGCCAGTAAAGAAATGAACTTGCTAGCAAGGTGAGAGCAAGCAGTCAAAGAGCAAAAAGCTCCTTTCATCCATGACTTCATAAACTTCTAGCAGGGAGTTTAATCCAGATTAAAGGTGTGTCTTTGTGCTTCAAGATCAGAATTAAAGACATGTGTCTTCCTGAATCAAAGATTCAGATTAGAAGTAAATCATCCGACTTTAAATTAATCAAAACCTCCTCACAGGTGTGCCCTCCATTTTTGAATTGTAGGGAATTCCAGATGTAGTCAAGTTGACAACCAAGAAGAGCAATCACAGCATCTAAGTATCAAATTAGTGGGTCTCTGGTTGTGTTGTGCTAGATGGATTGAGTATAAAATTCGCTGATTGAGCACACAGGCACAAGCCAGATGGGTGCCAGTGCAGGGAAAGGAATGGAGACACAAGCTCTCATACCTAACCAAACACTCTCTGACAACCACTCACAAAGGAAGAATTAGCTTTCCCCCAGTGGAGTCTCACTGGGAATATAAACCACACTTAGGGGTAGGCCCCGTGCCCAGCAGTAGATGGTCAACACAAAAGGAATGCAATGGTCTTTGTGGAAATGTTTGTCTCATGTTGCTCTGTTCAGGCATTTTCTGCCTTCCTCATCCTATATGTGCTATTGTTTCCGACTTTGTGTTTTTATGGGATCATGTGTGTGTTTCTAGCACTTTTTCTTTGTTGCTGTTGCCATTTATTCTGGTTTGTTTGGCTTTCTTTGCCTATTTTCCAAAGAAAGAGAAAAAGAAGGCATACATGTGGGTGAGTGGGGAGAAGGAGATGATCTAAGAGTATTTGGGGGAGGGGAGATCATGATCTGAATACATTGTATGAAACAAACTATTTTCAATTCAAAAACTTACAATTTGAGCTGCTGATGTGAGTTTCATAAGAAAAAATTATTAAATGTCTGGGCAGTTGGTGGCACACATCTTTATTCTCAGCACTCAGGAGGCAGAGGCAGGTAGATGTCTGTGAGTTCCAGAACAGCTGGGTCTACACAGAGAAACCCCGTCTCGAGAATATCAAATAAATAAATAAATAAATAATTAAATGAATTTTGTCTTGGGATTAGGACAAACTTCTAACAATATCTGAAGTGGTCCTTAACATATTTCTGCCATTTAACTATGTATTTATGGGAAGTAGTATTCTCAATTCTGACATCATAAAACCCAAATACGATCAGTTCTGAAAAATGCAGAAGCTTCCACATCCTACAGTTTCAAATGTGCAGCCAAGATTTAATTCTTATGTAAAAATAAAAAAATACATCAACTCAATTTTATGCAAACTTGCTTTCATATTTAGTACAGGGTATTCTAATATAAATTGAAATTTGTTTTTAAATAATTTCAGTGATTTATCATGAGTAAGTATTTGATTTATATACCTGTTTAATATACCTATACACCCAGGGTCATATAAAAAAATTTCTCAGTCAAAAAGGAATTAAAAACAGAAAACATTTAAGAAGCCCTGCTCTAATGTAGACCACATACAGTCAAACCCTCATATGTTTGAGTTTCATGTCCATAGCGTCAACCAACTACGGGTCAAATATCACTATGTAAATTAAGAGTGCATGTATACTGAACACATACAGAAGTTTTCCATGTCATTATTCCCCAAACAACACAATTAACAACTGTGGTAGGTGTTATAAGTAATCTAGAGGTGGTGGAAGTACAGGAAGGATGTTCATAAGTTATGTACAAATACTGTACTACTTTATAGAATGGAACTGAATCTGTAGGGAGTAGGGTTAGAAGTGGGGCCAATTCCCCAAGGTTAGGGATGACCGTACATTCATAACCATTCTGAACCTATGCCCAAACAACACAGCACCCCTCCACATGTGGACCAGGAATCCGAAAGCACAGCAGCTCCATTTTTCTCTCTACAACTGTCACCTAAATTGTCTGTTTGGTAATAATTACCTAATACATGCAATGTTATAACTATATGCTAATAATCACCTGATAAATGTCACTATTATTACTGAAAAAATTTCTCTTTGTTCACTGAGAATAAAATAGCTGTTAACTTAAAAACTTAATTAGCAAGACAAAGAGAACAAAGAGATTTGCATAAAGATAAATGAAGTGATTTCATTTGCAAGAGAATGAGTGGAACCAGAGATCACCATGTTCTGTAAAATAAATCGAGTTCAAAACAGTAAATACTGCATGTTTTCTCTTGCCTGCAGACTTAGGGCTTAAATATACATGAAAATAAGCAAAATACGCAATATTAATATGCACATATGAAAATGTCACAGTAAAAACACATTATTCAGTAGTATGAATATATACTAACTTTAAAAAAATACTTTGTTAGCTGTTGAGGAAGAAAAAAATCGCTGGTCTTATCATCACCAGACTCTGGATGCTACAATGCCAACCTCTCTGGCAGGATGTGCACATTGGTGCAATAGTGGCATCACAGTTAAAGGGATAACCAACCACTTCCTGGTTGGATTTGAGGCCTGCTCCCAGGAGGGATTACATCTGGTTTTGTAAACCTAATCAAATGGCCACTCCCCCTATGCCAGGGCTACAGTAAGACCTTACTTAGATAATCAATGTGCAATTATGTTCGTTTATTCAGATTTTCTTTGTGGTAGGAAAAGAAGTAACATCCGCCAAGGTCTTCTCACATAGATCATAAAACCAGAGCTCTTTTCAACGTTAACCCAAACACATGAGGCTCACTAAAAAGCTCTTAATGAAGTGAAAATTAGCCAGGGGTAGTGGCCCACACCTCTAATCCCAGAACGTGGGAGGCTGAAACAGGAGGACTGTGTGTATGAAACAAGAAAAATGAAATTCATGCTCCATTTCAAAACCAAAGACTGTCTAAGCCATAGAAGCATTGCCCTGAGAACCTGTGTTAGAATGGACGAAGCATATAAAATCCAGGTCCATCCTCAGCCTTCCTTCCTGCAGAAGGGCTTGACTTCATCCCCAGCCACTCCTCCTGTCTTAGGGTTGCTACTGCTGTAATGAAACACCATGACTAAAGAGCAAGTTGTATAGCAGGATTTATTTGACTTATCCTTCCACACTGCCCATCACTGAAGGAAGTCAGAACAGGAACTGAAACAGGGCTGGAACCTGGAGGCAGGAGCTGATGCAGAGGCCATGGAGGGGTGCTGCTTACTGGCTTGCTCAACCCGATTTTAACAGAACCCAGGACCACCAACCCAGGGACAGCACAACCCACAATGGCCTAGGCCCTCCCCACATCAATCACTAATTACAAAGATGACCTACAGCCAGATTTTATGAAGGCATTTTTCTCAAATGTGATTCCCTCCTTTCAGACAACTCTAGTTTGTGTCAAATTGATATATAACTATCCAGCACCTCCTCCAAGACAATAATTTTTATCATAATTGTGTTTGAAGAAAACTGGTTCCATGAACAACATGGTGGATACACTGAAATAATAAGCCATATTATGTCCCTTTATTGCTAAAGACAATATTTACAATAAATAGGCAGCCACAACCTGGAAGTGTCAGTGTTAGGCAGAACATGTTTAAATTTAAAAATCGAGGGCTTAGTTTTAGGCTCTCAGTTAGTATACACAAGACCCTATGTTGTATCCCAAGCATCACAAAATAGAAATAAAAACAGATGCTTGCATTTAGTAATATGTACAGACTCCTAATCTCTGAGTAAATTTTTTAGATATGTAAATGGGGCTATCATCCATGTTCCAATATTTAAGTTTCATATTCAAGTGTAGAGATTTTAAAAAGCAGATGTAAATTAAGAATGAGACATACTTCTACCCTCACTCCATTCACAAAATGAGAATGGCCAGGGAAGCAGAGGCCAAGGGGAGAACTCGGGGGTAAGGATCCTTGGCCTTGACCCGACAACTGTAAGGTTTGGTGTTCTCTGCTGAAAATGGGAGAAATAATAGAGCCTGTTGGTGCTGTACCGCAACAAATCCATGCTAAGCTTGAGAGAAGAACCTACAGACAGTGGGAGACAGCACATTCCAGTAACTACCACGTCCAGTGTCCATGTTAGATACACTCCAAGTTTCCATTCGCACATGTGTTGTTTACAACTAATACACATTGCTGAACTACCTAACATGGGCTTGTATTTCATACCCTGTTTAGTTTTTCTGACTCCAGGGTTTCTTTACTCCCTTAAGTGTCTGCCTGACATTAGGTCCTTCGTTTTCGTCTTCTATTTTCCCCTGTGCCTCTGCCTGAAACTCGACCACAGCTTAGATTTCAGAGAATTCGAGCTTTACTAAGGTTTTTTGTCAGCAGATTCCTGCACAGGACTATGCCTCCCTTCCCACTCTTCCCACATGGAAAGCCATCCCATGCCACCCTGCTCAGACATCTCAGATCCCAATTCAGTTGTGTGCTGACATTATAATCAATTGGTTCTTTTAAAATATGCTTAAGTGTGTATGAGGGAGGAGAAGGAGGGAAACATAACTTAGATGTTCATTCTTAGTGTATATGAATAGTGTGTATGAGGGAGGGGAGGGAGGGAAGATCCCTCAGATACCTTTCAGTCACTGTGACAGGACACTGGGCAGATATAGCTTAAGGGAATGTACTGGCCTTGGCTCATTGCTTCAAAGGGTTGAGTCCTTGGTCATTTGGCTCTGCTGCTTCTGGATCCTTAATAAGGTAGTGGCACTATGTAGGGCAGAGCTATTCAACATGGCAGTTAGAAAACAATGACAGGGAGCCAGAGAGATGGCTCAGTGGTTAAGAGCATTGATTGCTCTTCCAGAGGACCTAAGTTCAATTCCCAGCACCCACATGGCAGCTCACAACTGTCTGTAATTGCAGTTCCACGGGGCCCGACACCACAGCAAAACACCAATGCAATTCAACTAAAAATAAATAAATAAAAGAATGTATACATCCTAAAGAGACACTGGTTCACCCCTTTAAAAAAAAGAAAGAAAGAAAACAAAGAAAAGCCAGAGACAAAATACCCACAAGGTTTTGCCCCAGTGATGTACTTCCTCAATCTAAGAGCCAACTCCCAAATTTTCCATCATCTACCAAAATAGTGCCACCTGCTGTGGACCAAGCATTGCACCTTAACTTGTGTGGGACGTTTCTGATTCAGGGAACTGCAGTTCCGTTTGACTCAATGAAAATAAGCCTGGCCAGGTGGTGTGTGTCTGTCTTCCCAACACCTGAGAGGCAGAGACAGGAGAACAGTAAGTCTGAAGCCAGTGGGAGAGATCTATCAAGTCCAGCAAGTCTGTGCTCTAGACCAAGACCCTGCCTCAAAAAAAAAAAAAAAAAAACCCTCAAAATTCAAAGCGTAAGGGAAAGGGTACAGCAAGTAACATTTTCCAGTATAGCCTTATTTATTATAGTGATAAACCAGAAGCAAACTAAATGTCCTATATTACAGAAATGTTTAATGTTTAATTAATGTATTGCATATTCATGTCATAGAGTATTAATCAGTCATTTAAAAGAAATATTATAAACACTACATCACAATTTAAAATAATTCTCATGAGTCAAATGAAAAGGCCAAGAATGAATCAATATAGCCCACATGATTGCAATTATGTAAAAATATTGATACATAAAGGGGAGAATATTAAAAGAGGATAGTAGCTATGTTAATAGGACTAGAGATACTTGTTTTCTAATTTCTGCAAAATTATTTACAAAGTATTTATTTGGGATTATTGCTTTATAATGAAAAGAAACCCCTTACAAGTAAAAATTTACAAATCAGGGGCTGGAGAGATGGCTCAGCGGTTAAGAGCATTGCCTGCTCTTCCAAAGGTCTTGAGTTCAATTCCCAGCAACCACATGGTGGCTCACAACCATCTGTAATGAGGTCTGGTGCCCTCTTCTGGCCTGCAGGCATACACGCAAAACAGAATATTGTGTACATAATAAATAAATAAATTTTTAAAAAAATTTACAAATCAAAATTCCACTTTCAGAATATCTCGGGCTTTTAGCTCAAACAGTTTACAACCCAGGTTTAGCTCCTCAAGCTCAGATGATAGTCTAGAAACAAACATTTCTCTCTGGGTAGAATAAAGGAAGTGCAAATCTGACCTCCACATTGAGAAACATTACACACTGGCAATATCCTTGTTTCTCCCTGAGCAGGACATGTGTTTTGAACTGCTCTTCCCCTCACAGGGATAGATTTGAGCTGAGCTATCCTCTCTCCTTTCACCTCACTCTCCATTTAGCTAATGACGAAGTGTTTGTGAGGCCTGGTCCTGAACTTTCTGCTTTGCCTGGTCACACGGAATGAATTGAACTCTTCACCACACACACTGAGCCCTTGGCCAAGCATTCCAGCCAAAGAAGCTAAATTGAGACGTAGCACTGAAACGAAATGCCTGGAAGTGATTCAGGACCAGACAAACGCACACATGCACTGACAGCCGGATGAGGAGACATCTAGAGAGTTAGCCCTGCTGATGTCTGAAGTATAAATACAATACCTACACCAGTACATAGTCTTTGTGTATGAACTGAGAGGGGATGGAATAACGATCTCTTAAAAGGTCACCTCCCATAGCATCCCATCTCTTTTCCACCTTCTTCAGAACCACTGAGGGATTACCTGTACACGCCCTCTCTCCTCTTATCCCTACAGGAAAGCACAGCAGGACAGTCTGCGGCTCACAGACAAAGTTACCAAAGCAGAAGGAGTCACAGCAAACCACACTCAGCCTGGCGATTGACTGTCCTCTTAAAACTGTTCACAATCTAAAAGCAAAATGTCTGAGGATTCCAACTTCTTGAAAGGGGAAGCACCTGATCACAGAAAGCTCACAGCAGCCATACTGCCTGCTGGCTTTTTCCGTGCAGACTTTTCTGAAACTCTGGGTACCAGTGTGTATTCCGTACTTCATAGACACTTCTTCCATTCTCTTGCTGAATGACTTGCCCTCTCCTTGTCTTTGAGTGTTGGCTTCCCTTACCTTGCTAGGACTTCTCTCACTACAAATTTTCCTGAGCGGTGTCATTCATTTCCATGAGTCCAGCTCCAATTTATGAATTAATAATTTAAAGATCTGTAATTTTATACCAGGCCTCTCTTCTAGACTTTTCATACGGTCAGTTTCTTAGACAATCTTCCCTGTATGCTCCATGGTCTCCTCCAACTTGCATATCCACAAGTAAATTTACTTTAGCTTCAAAAAAAAAAAAATAAAAACCTTATTCTAGCATTCCTGATCCTCAGAACAGAAATCTCGATAGCATCTTTCTTGATGTGACCACTGAATTCTCTCTACTCTACCTCTTAACTGTTTCTCATATTGACTGTGTGTATCTTTACTGCCCCACCAAGGTTCAAGTCCTTGTAATCTCCGCTACTGCATCTCTCTACTGTCTGCCCGGCTTCCTTTCAGTCTATCATCCATATTAGCATCGGGGCAATCCTGTCCATCCTCAAAACAATTTAGTGACTCTTCCTTATAAGAACCCCAATTAACAACTATAACAGGATCCAGGGAAGAGAAAATCACCCTAGCTAAGGGTATGTGCATGCCTGTGAGCTAGTTTTGAGGAAGCTGAAGCAGGAGGATCGTGACTTAGCATGGGCTACATAAGATGCTGTCTCACAAGATTTACAGTATAGTACATTGTCGCCTCCACCACCTTTTTTTAAAAAACATTCACTTGTAGGGGGCGTGTCATGGTGCATGTGTGCAGATCAAAGGACAACTTATGAGAGTCAGCTCTCTCCTTCCACCCTGCGTGTCCGAGATGAAACTCAGGTCATCAAATTTGGTCCACAAACACCTTTACTCAACCATCCTAAAAGCCCCACTATTTCATGTCCCCCCACACAACCACAGGGAAAGAGAGAGAAAGAGAGTCCGTGATCAGTTTCCTAATTTTTCATTAGTTAATATATGTAGACAGAAGTTTCTTTCCTGCCTGGTCCCACAGCTGTTCAATCCCAAAGAAATACACAGAGGCTAATATTAATTATAAACTGTTTAGCCTATTAGCTCCAGCTTATTATTAACTAGCTCTTTCAACTTTAATTAATCTATATTTCTTGTCTATGTGTAGCCACGTGGCTTGGTACCTTTTCTCAGGGAGGCATTCTCATCTTGCTTCCTCTGCATCTGGCTGATGACTGTATCTCCGCCTTTCCTGTTCCCAGAATTCTCTTAGCTTGGTTGCTCCAACTATACTGCCTGCTTGGCTACTGGTCAATCAGCATTTTATTAAACCAATACAAGTGACAAATCTTTACAGGGTACAAAAGCATTATTCAACAGCAAATATAGGACTAAAAATCCAAGCACTGTGATTTTCAAATCCACTGGACTCTTATGTGATGATTTTGACATTCAACATATGTCATGTCATAGATAAGTAAAACTAGTCTGTAAACCAACTAGTCTGTTTTACCAACATCTTAATGAAAACTTCTGTCTGGGCCTGACAGTTTATGCCTTTAACCTCAGCACTTGAGAGACAGAAGCTGGCATATCTCTGTGAATTAAAGGTTATCCTGGTCTATATTGTGACAATATGTAGGCTAGCCACAACTACATAGCAAGACAATGCCAAAACAAAAACAAAGAACAAAAAAGTTCTTAAATAAAATATCTGGCAGATTGTAATACCCTACAGTAGTGTATGTCACAAAACAGAATTTGGCCCTCTGAACTGATTCATCTCAAATGTGAGCACTATAGTCAGTTTCCATGATGGGCAACCATCTGCACATTCACAAAGTGCATAGTCCTGCTCTTCCTTGTCTCGTTGTAATCCTGCTTAAATCCTGAGACAAACACACACACAAAATGTATAACACTGTTACGAAACTGTGGATGCATACATGACATAGCCTTACCCAACTCCTTAAAATATTCCCAGAGATTTGACTTTTCTATAACTCTGGGTGCCAGTGCCCATTCCCTTCATCATAAGACACATCTTCCCTTGGCTTATTCTCTCTCTCTCTCTCTCTCTCTCTCTCTCTCTCTCTCTCTCTCTCTCTCTCTCTCTCTCTCTCTCTCTCTCTCTGACAGCAGTTAGGAAAAGTTGCATTAATATTCAGGTGTTAAAATATATCATCCTAAATTTTATATAATTTCCCACAGGAGAATAAATTTTCTTGAAAGTATTCCCAACAGGTGAGTGACTTTAATAACATGGTATCAGTGAAGATGGCAAATAAAATGGCTTATAGACTTCTACCTTGACAAACAGTTGAAACAGCTTTTCTTTCCAGACAAATGTTAACCCTGCTCATTTGCGTTGATTGAGACTGGTTCATTTCTCTCTATATAAGTGTGGACAATTCTTTGAGTACTATTGACTTTTGGGTTCCCAGGTCCTTTCTTGAAAGCTTTATAAGCTGATGCTTCAGTAAAGTGCAAATGAATAGCACACAGATACAATAACTAAGGGTTCTCAGATAAAAGAAAGGCATACAAGTTGGAGAGGCGGCCTGATAGACAAGCTGGAGAGGCAGCTCGGTGGGTAAATCACTGACTGCTCTTACAGAGTATCCGAATTTGGTTCTGAACACACACACAGCAGCTTACAACCATCTTTAACTCAAGTTCTAGGGATTCTGACACCCACTCCTGATCCCTGCAGATGCTACATGCTCATGATGTACATATATACAGACAGGCAAACATTCATAAATATAAACAAACCTTTTGAGAAGAAATGAGGAATGTCAAATGAATCAATCTTGTTTTCTTCTCTCTTTCTTACTTACAGAGGCAGAAAAGAAGTTGACTTTTTTATTTTTTTAATAGATACTTGAAGTATTAGAAGAGAAAACTTCTTACTCATGTGAGAAAAAGAGCTGTTAGAAGCCAGAGGAGCAGACAAGTAATTGAAGGACCAGCAAGAACTGTAATCCTATAGAAAGCTTTTCTTCCCAGGGTGCTGGAGAGTTCAGCGAAACACCCTGCAATTCAGAGCCAGGACCAGACATAAAATTGCTATGATAAAGTCCAACCAGTCACACACGAGGCTCATGATTGACTCTCCCCCAGAAATTGTTCACAATCGAGTAAATAATTCTCTTCCTTGCTGGAGGATGTGAGCTTCTTAAAATGGGAGCTGCTTGTCTACTTCCCAAAGTAGAGAGGTAGAACATAAATACTGCCACACAAAAGGATTTGAATCTAAATATCATTCTGTTTTACTCGAAACTCAAGAATTCCATTGCATTAAGTATCCAGGCACGTTCTTAGAATACTTGCTGAGCCACGTCTATGGTGCCATGGGTTTTGTCTCCAAGAGCCCCTGTTAAAATACGTATTATAAATTTGGGGGCAGGGGCTAGAGAGACGGCTCAGTGGTTCAGAGCACTGACTGCTCTTCCAGAGCACCTGAGTTCAATTTCCAACACCCACATGGCAGCTCACAACTGTCTATATATAGCTCCTGTTCCAGGGGATCTGACACCCTTACACAGGCAAAACTCCAATGTACAAAAAATACAAATAAATAAATTATTTTTTTAAAAGTTCTGAAACAAAGGTCTCTAGCTAATTAAGTGATAACATTAAATAACTGCAACAAATCAGTACCTAGAACGCTGTACAGTCCACCAGGACGGGCACCTAGGATACACAGCGGGAAGCAAAGCCAACACAGGCTCAGATAATTCTCCTCAGATCTAATTTTAAAACTTGAAAGGAGGCTCACTCCAAGGAGATATGTAATGAGCACAGACCCGTGTATTTTCTGCTGATGAGCACAGACATGGGACCAGCTGATAATATCCTCTCTGTGTGCAAAGGATGCTGGGAACAAATTTCAACATCTAGCCGAGTTACTAATGCAATGCGAGGTCTTTGCCCTTGCACCTGACTAAATACATAGGTGACTTAATTCTATCTCTACTCATTGCCTTAGCTAAGAACTGGAAGGAAATGTATTCCACCTTCCAGAAAATGTGTTCTATATGACATATGCTCAAGAAATGAATACAAGGAGAAGTAATAAGAGTATTTCTGGAATAATGTCAGAAATAGTTAATAAGAAGTCTTCGGCTTGAGCATGCTGAGTGTGCACATTGAAATTTGGTGTGCAAAGCTGGTGATGCATTTTGAGCTGCCTTCCATGAGTCTCTGCAGAGAAAGCTGCTCCATGATCCACTGACAGCGACCCTGTGCAAGGGTCATTGTCGGAAAATTATATTGCCTCCCCATTTTATCCAGTCTCAAAACCCCAGAGACAATCACACATGGAATGGCATCTATTAAATTCCCTAGTTGGACACTGCAACTTATTTTTAAAGTCAATAAGCCCCCAAACAGGACCAGACACATATTTTATAAGGCCAGACACAAAAAGGAAAAATATTAAATTATCAAGAACTGCAAGAGAGCAAAACCAGAACCCTTCCCAAGCACAGAACTCCAAGCAGAGAGCTTCCAATTCCTTGTACTTTTCCCCTGCTCACAGAAATGTTATCCAGCTTTCAAAATAATCAATTTCATGTGTCCTATACTCGTATATATTCAAAATGATTCTTAGATCACTTCTTTCATATAGATGATGCATGTACATGAATGTGTGCATGCAAGTATATGTATGTGCCGAGAACCCCAGGGAATGAGCATATTTTAAAAAGAACAGAGTATACTGGCTTATTTCCTGTCTCAATGTGTGTGTGTGTGTGTACACATGTGTGTACATGCATGGAGTTACATGTGGGTGCCTTCAGAGGTCAGAAGAGGAGACTGGGTCTCTTGGAATTGGAGTTACAGACTGTTGTGAACCACCTGGAATGGGTGCTGGGAACAGAACTCAGGTCCTCTGAAAAAGCAGCAAGAGCTCTTACCCACTGAGTCATCTCCCCAGCCCCAGAGCTGGCTGGCTTTTTGGAAGGGTTCTGGCCATCAGAAGGCCCGTCCTCACAATTATGAATGAGGCAAGCACTTCCCTGACTCCCCACCTCACTGCTGGGTTTTTTCACATCTGGGACTCAGAGGCAAAGCTCAGGATCCTTACTTTCAATCTTTCTATAAATTATTTGCTGAACATAAAATACTGCCCCAAGCATAATAATATCAAAAGCTTACACTCAAAACACAAAAATAATATTGAAAATTAAAATGAGGCAATGCCAGGTATAATGAAAAAGCTTCAGGGAGGTTAAACACAAAAATTAAAATATGAAATACTGAAATAAGCATAGCTCCATTATATTAATAATTAGCATTTTGTGTTTAACCAGGTGTGATTAGGACATTATTTCTTTTAACTAATCCTACAGCATAATAGATTTGGGATCACTATAGATAATGTGAGTGATTTATTTAATGTCTGGGTTTCTTTAAAGTAGAATTACCAAGGATGCTGGAGATAGTCTCTTGCTGGCAAACCTGGTTTTATTCTTGTTTTTTGTTTTGTTTTTGTTTTTTTAAGACAGGATTTCTCCGTGTAGCCCTAGCTGTTTTGGAACTCGTTCTATAGACCAGGCTGGCCTTGAACCCACAGATCTGCCTGCCTCTGCTCCCCAAGTGCTAGGATTAAAAGCCTGCTCCAGCACTGCCCAGCTGGGAGATCTGGTTTTAATGGCTTATGTTAGTACAGCATTTCTAGAACAGTGCTTGGCGATATTATCTATGGGGAAAATAAATACAAGGAAGCAAAAGGCCTGATGGAGAGAACGGGTGTAAAGCAAATGGACATTCACTTGTTTTCCAAACAAGGTCAGTTTTCAGGCCATTTTGTGATTTTAACATGCTCAGCTAGCGCCACCTATAGGAACAAGAGGCAAAATGCCTGCCTTCCACAAACAATCTCCAGGCAGTTCCTGAGCTGGTTCAAATGTCAGAGAGGTGAGTCAGCATTTTGGAGGGAAATTCTGGTCTTTGTTCAGTACACAAAGGGAAAAGAGTTTAATGAGCCTCAGCTATAAGTTGCAAGAGATTTACAGGAAATGGAAACAATGATTTATTATCTAAGTCTTACCCAGTTACAAGAAAAAAAAAAAAAAAAAAACAAGAAGAAAGCTTCCTGGTTTGTCAGGGAAGGGATATTACCAAATCTTCTCTTGTTTGTGCATTTCTTCATTAACTCATTTGTTTACATTTTTAAATATTCAAGGAATAAATACCTACTTTCTGCCAACTACTTGAAAACAAAATACTCCTTCCTCCAGGAGCGCAGGACCTGAGTGGAAAACCTGTGCCCAGTCCACAATACAATGTTGGAACTGTCCCGGTTTTAAGTTTGGCCTAAAGGCTTCTTGCAGGTGCAAACTGCAGCACAATTTATCAACAGCATATGTCTTACCCCAGGAACAAGTGTCGGAGACTAGGTGAGTCACAGGCAGTCAAGGACTCTGGGACAAAGTAGATCAAAGAAGGCAGCTGTCAGTCCCTCCCCACCCCCCATCTTCAGCCCTCAGTTCTGTTTCTCGCTGTCACTTCCCTTTGTCTATAAATGTTGCCCACGACATGGCAGCCCGCAGTGACTTAAAACTCATTCTGCCTGGGAGTCTTGCCTGACTTATGAACCATTCAGTGTTAGTTAAACTTCGTTGAATTTAAAGTCTATGGTTTCACTTTTAACAATAATATGAAGTAGGGAGATTCTTTTGGTACCAGAAGGTGTGCTGTGGAGAGGAGGTTAGGGGTACCTCCAGTATCAGAATCAGAAGCTACATGGAGAAGTCACATGGGAGCTGGGCTCTGAAGGAGTTTGGTTGTGATGAGCGGAGAAAAAGTGAGAAAATAGAGTCTATGTGTAAAGAAAAGCAAACAGTTCAAGGAAGGAAAGATGTACTTGGGGAGGTGTCCTGCCACCAGATTATAAAGAATCTTGGACTGCAACATGATAAAAAAAAATAAATAAATAATAAAAAAAGTACCAGGTAGTGCTTGCAGGATGCTGAACACCGACCTACATGGCCCATGTCATCTTCAGAATGGCCATTGGAGAATCACCACAAGGCCTAATGGCTCAGTTTTGTGGATAAGAAACAGAAACACATCTAAGTTTCATTCTTTCTCTAGCATCTCATCACTAAGAATTTTGAGGCTTGCTCCATATCACTATTCTATATTGCCTCTTGTTAATACAAGGATTTGGACTTCATTTATCTCCTATATATGAAAAAACAAAAACTTCTCAAAAAAATGGAGAAAATATAGGTGAATTTCCCAGAGACCAGGAATGCAAGTGTTACTTCACTATATTCAGAAATCCCTCGATGTTTAAAATAATAATTGACAAAAAAAATCAAGAACCTAGAAGCAGTAGCTGGAAACAGGCTGTCTGAACCCTTATCTCTGCCTTTCCCTGGTCCTAGCTAGCTCTTCCTGATGTTCTGACCGCAGGTCTTATCTAGAACTCACAGAGGCTACAAGCATTGCTCCGGTGTCTGCCAAACATTTTTGTTTTGAACTCTACTCCTGCTACCTCAATAGGCTTGAATAACACAGTAGTATCCTTTCTCCATCAACGTTACTACAGGGTTCTTTCTTCCCTTTGAGAAGGGAAGAGCATTGTACCCTAGCCCTCCCTCCCTTCCACTCTCTACCCTTGACTTTCTACACCTTCACTTTCCTTCTACAGCACAAAGGCTGTTGACAACAGGCTCTGTGGCAACCCAAATCAAGACTTCTGTTCTTCATACTGTTGATTTTAAAAGCTAAAGCCCGATAAACAACATTTATGTGAACATGTCGCTAATTTTTACCACAAGGTCAAGTACAAAGGGAGGATCATGTTTCTCTTCTTACCACTTCAGTGTCAGTTCCTGGACCATGAAGAAGAGGAAGATCCTTCCCTCTGAGTGAAATGGGTTCTGGAACCCTCCATCACTTGGGTTTAAAAGTCATGACACTTTTTTTTTCTTCAAATTTAAATCATAATGACTTGTGATCTTCCATGACTTTTATTATGGAAACAGGTTTTAAGTTTCTGTTTAGAGTCTACTTGCTGTTCCAAGATAGGGTGCACATGCCTCTGACTCGCCACGTGACTTCTATCCTAGATTTGCACTGCCTCTGTGGATTGATCCTCTGTGGATTGAAGGTGTGGAAAGTCAAGGGTGGAGAGTGGAAGGGAGGGAGGCATACCCTTTTCTCTCAAACTCTTTTAGTATCCTTCCAGACTTTAGAAATCTAAAACCTGGATTATATTTCTACCAAGTCATTTACAAGAAACAGAACAACAAAAAAGACACCAGGATGTTCAAATTCCACTAAAGGCATGGGAAGGAGCAGATTCTTCCTGCCTTCCCAGTGTTTGAATCTAAGCAGCAGCTAGGAGAGCAGGAGTCAGGGAAAGGCAGTCTGTGGGGCCAGTTTCCTGTCATACAGAGGAGGGAAGAAGTCCTTCTTGGAACTGCATTCTGAAATGTAAAAAATTACACACACACACACATATACACACCCCTACCTCTCTCCATGTTTTAAGCTGCCCAACTTTTTCCAGACAATCCAAGATGGATATACGGACATGCAATGACTTCCTACATTACATGTGATTACATGTGCTTGTGAGTAAGTAAATACTTGCAGGTTCGGGGTGTAGCAACATGGACATTTTCAAGACGTCACAACTGTGCCTGCGATGCCTACCTGTTGTCACCATTCTCTGATTGATCATTCATCCAATATGGACGGAGCTCTCCAAGTCACCTACCCTCAGGTCACTCTCATAACCGAGAATTATTTCCTCTAAAATACCAACTTCAAATACACTTTGCTTCTCATTACAACTTCATTTCATTGAAATCCCCAGCTCTGGGTACCTTTTGTTACTCTTGTTGTTTTGTGGGGCATCTGCTAAGTCTCAAAGAAACCTGGGAAAAATGGCTGAGGTACCTATCAGAGGCTCCCAGCAAAGTACTGGTTACAAAGTCCTGGCTCCTCTGCACTTGTCATCCCCAACTCCCACCCCTCTACCCTAAACCTTTCTACCCTGAGCTTCGCTTCCTTTTCCCCAGCTTCTCTTTTCCTATAAAACCCAGTCGTTTGGGTAATGCATGTCCTTGGCTCCACTCCTGGACCTCTCTTCATCTATTACGCTCTCTCCTCTTCCCTCTCTCGCTCTCCTCTTCACGCCTCTCCTCTCATGATCCAGGTCAGTCTGGATGCTACCCTTCAGGCACCTGCACTGGCCTGCCCTTGGGGACCCGGCAGGATACATCTTTCCTGCGCGCATCAAATTCACAGAAACCCGCCTGCTTCTGCCTCTCTGAATGCTGAGATTAAAAGCCATGTTTTGAAACACACACACAGTGACAGCACTTTCATGTTCTGAAGTGTGCCAGAACAGAGATTCTGGATGGCAGTAACATACAGCTCTCAACACCCCCACCATCCAATAAAGTCAACTAAAAGTTAAAACATTTTTATTATTTGTTATTTTCTTCAAAACTAAGTGTGTGATGCTTGAAAATTACATAAAAAATAGTATGAAATACATGCTTTCTGATCACAAGCACTTATGCACCAGAAAGAAAATCAAGGCAACATATAAACATGGGATCAAAATGAAAAGGATCTTGGGTCTCTTGTTTGACATTCTGAAACATGGCAGGTGAACTTAATCCGGGACAGATACAAAGCAATTCACTCAGAGGGGGGAAAAGCAATATAATCCATATTTATGGTGTAATATGCTCAGAACCACCTGCTATAAACCAGTAAAGGCAGCACTATAAATTGCTAACATGAGACACCAATCAATGTGGTATGCCAAGAATGGGGAGAGAGAAAGGATGACATTAACATAAGCAGATTACAAAGAGAATGTACAAAGGAAGGAGCCCTGAACAATGTTGCCTGTATGACACATGAGGCCTATTCGGGTCACCTCAAGAAAAAAATGACTGAAGCTGAAAAAAGTAAAAATACTCTAAAACTCCTAAAGACACTTTGTTAGTACTACTAACAAAGTAATAAGAATTGTCGATCGGATAACTATGTATTATTGTTTATAAAATTGCACACATTTTTTAACCATCATAGGAACCCATGACATACGCATTATAATCGTTCTTATAGAAATAATGCATTAGTTTGCTTGAGATGCCTATAACAAAATACCACCATCTCAAGGCCTTGAATAACAGCAATGTATCCTTGTTTTTCTGGAACTGGAAGTCCAAATGTAACCAGAGGCTTTTTGTCCCATCTGGTCCCACAGGCACTTTTAAAATAACCACTCAAAAGCTTAATATTATTTATAAATCTTCAGCTGATGGCTTGAGCTTATTTCTAGCTAGCTCTTACACTATGGCCTTACCTCATTTTCTACAAGTCTTGCTTCCTTAGTGGCTGGCTGGTATCTCTCAGACTCCACCCTTCATCTCCTTTATCTCTGCTTAGATTTCCCACCTGGCTCTATCCTGCCTTGCCATAGGCCAAAGCAGATTTCTTTGTCAACCAATGAAAGCAACACATATTCACAGTGTACAGAAAGACCATCCCACAGTACACAATTATGTGTAGTAGGGTGGGTGGGTGGGGGCTTTGGGGCAGGGCTCTGCCTTATAGGCAGATCTTCTTATTGTTTCATAACCAGGAGAGAAAGCTCTCAGGTGTTCCCTCTTAAAAGGACACCAGGACCCTGACAGAGCCAAAGGAAACGCAACACCCCCAAATTCTGACACCCTCCTTCCTATCAAAGGAGCCATTTCCTTATCACTGTTAGAAGGGACAAATATCTATCTGTTGTATATCTATTAACACACCAAAGCACATGTGGCCTCCAGGTGTCCTCCATATCACAGCTACCCCTGGCTCTTCTCACCCCACCCCTACCCTAAAATTCTCCAGTGCATGGGTTTTCCCTCCCCAGCTTTTTCTAACCCTGGCATTTCAGCCCTGTGCTCTGGAGGGTCTCTCTTGGTCTCCTTTGCCTATACATTCTTTCCCCCTTCCCTTCTCCTACACCCCCTCCCCTCATGCCCCAGTCTTGTGCTGGCCATGTTCAGTGTACTGTGTTCTCAACCTGTTCGGATTCCTCCAGATGCCACTGGCAGTGCTCTGCCTCACAGCTACAATAAAAAACGTCCCTCACCATACCTTGGAGCAGTGGTGTCCTCACATTATACAGCTACCTGTTATAACTCTAGTTCCAGCAGAACCATTGCCTTCACCTAGCCTCCATAAGCACCATGTGTGCACACAGTGCACACACATACACGAAGGCAAAACACACATACACATAAAAGTTTTTTAAAGTAAATTTAAGTAGTCACCCTATGGTACAGGTGTAACTTAGTTGACAGAATGCTTGCCTAACCTGCGGGGAAGCACAGGGTTTGATGCCAGGAGAAAATAAACTGAGTGTTATTATTTATAAACCGGTCCCATGAGGGGCAGCGGTGGTGGGCCAGAGTCCATGGTGGGTGAGAGACATATAAATATTCATGCAGAGAGTTTGGGTAGTATAGAGTTTATTTAGTGGGTTATGGAGAGGAAAGGGGAAGGGAGGAAGAGGAGAAGGGGGGAGAAGAGAGAGAGGAAAAGAAAGGGAGGGGAGGGGGAAAGGGAAGAGAGGCAGCAATTACCTCTTCAGGGGAGGGGGGATAGAAGGAAGGAGGGGGAGAGAGAGAAGAGAAAGAGGAAGGAGGGAGGGAGGGAGAAGGGGAGGGAGAGAGGGAGGGAGAAAGGGAGGGAGGGAGGGAGGGAGAGAGGGAGGGAGGGAGGGAGGGAGGGAGGGAAGATAAAAAAAAGAAAACATACTCAAGTTTACATCATAATGAGCAGAATGCAGTTTCTCAACAAAAGCCACAATGGTCAAAGATTCAAGCAACCAATTCTTTATCCTTTCCCCAATACCCAGCCTTGCCCCTTCTCACAAGGTGCACTGTCCTCCCTATTAATGGTCCCTTAACCTTACTTCAGGTTTCTCTTTGGCTGTGTCTGGGAAATGTTTTAGAGAACTTCCTAACCTTAAAATCAAGAATCTAGGTGCTTCTCCAGGTCTCTAAGAAGACAGCTGATTAGCATTTCAAAGCGACAAACAAGCAGCTGTACGCCCACCGCCTTCTGCTGTGTTTATCCAACCGCTAAGGATTCCAGAAGCCCAGCCAGAATGGCTATCATTAAGGACTCCAAGGCAGCTACATCCATGTACTCTGCAGCACTATTCACCGTAGTCAATCATGGAATCAGTGTTCTTGTCTGTCTAAAGATGAATGGAGAAAGAATATGTGCTATACACACAATGGAGTTTTATTCCACTGTAATGAACCAGGTAGTAGCCTGTAATAAAAATTATGTTGTGTACTGAGCATTGGAATTCATAATTCAAGTCTTTTCATTTGCCTTAGCACTAACATTTTAGAAGCAGTAAACTTATTTTATACTTAAGTACTTCTCTGCTATCTGTACCTTCTCCTGTACCCTTTCTCTAAATAGTATAGTCAGCCACACAAATCCACTGCATTTAGAACAAAGTGATGTCAATGTCAATCTTCTTGACACACATCCACTTTTCCAGTTATTAGCAATGTATCCATCATTAATCTCTGTCTTCTACTACCTTAATTCTAGTCTTCATCAATTTGTATTGTATTATTACAATTAGGGTTTTTTTGTCTTTTCTCTCTCTCTCTTCATCTAAACCCTCAACCTCTCCTCCACCTACACTGGCAGACAAGAGCATATCTTATGATATATGTGATTCCCTGTTTCAAAATATCTATTATGACAAGCCTCAAATGTAAGAAAGAAAAATAGAGAGGGGAAAAAAACTTACTGTCTCTACAAAGACTAAGGTTTAATTAATAGGAACCTCGAGTCACTGACTTTTAGATTTGTTTATTTCAGATACTGTAGATGTAGGGAAAAGACTTTCAACTGTAGGAGTTACACAGTGATCCTGTGTGTGACGATGTGAAGTTTAAATTGCTCATCCTCCATCTATGTTCCCTATAGTCAATGTCTTTGGTGATAGTTTCCACTAGAGTTTTCTCAGCATTTGCAGAGTAAAGACACAGGAACTCTGATGCTGCCAGACTGTTTTATTACCCTTATAATGAGAAAATCATTATGTCTGTCAAGATTCACCTGGTGAGATGATCATAAATCACAATAAACAATTGCTTAGGAGATAATAATGGGCCATAAATTTTAAATGTTGTTAATTATCCTATTTAAAGTACCAGACCTCTAGGGCTTTACCCTTCTTTGTAGTACTTATTACCACCTAACATTATGATTTTGTTTTCTGTCTCCACCAGAAAGGAATGCCTAAAAGCAACAGTATCACGGTTCAGGTACTAATCATTCCTATTGCTTGGTTCAGAATGAACATCCAGTAAATACTGTTTACCAGGGACTATAGATAGTATAAGAACTATTAATTAGTCTTTTCTGTCAAATAGTGTAAAAGCTTTATCATAAAGAATTCAAGGGGCTGGAGAGATGGTTCAGAGGTTAAGAGCACTGGCTGCTCTTCCAGAGGTCCCGAGTTCAACTCCGAGCAACCACATGGTGGCTCACAATGATCTCTAATGAGATGTGGTGCTTTCTTCTGGCATGTAGACATACATGCAGGTGGAACACTATGTACATAATAAGTAAATAAAATTTTAAAAGTATTCAAATCTTTTTATCTTCCCACCTTATAAATCTTTTAATCATGAAGCCACTGGCATTCTTTTTAAAACCTTCAGGCAAATGCTTTAGTAGCTTACCACACCACTGGGTAAGACTTTTGTTCATACCAAGTTCCGGCAGTATTCTAGAATTTGGGGGAGTTAAAAAGCCACCACCTTCCCATTGAAAGAGGATATAGTGCCACAATTGAAAACCACGCCTTATGATTGTCATAAAAACATACTTAACAAATGTGGCAATTATTGATTACAGCCAACCTGCTTCTTGAGGCGGCTATTGCTGGTTGGTGATATCTAGTCTTTATTTTTTTCTAGTTTTTGTTTTTTGCTTTTGTCCTTGTAACCTTTTAATATCGTTTTGTTGTTGTTGTTTGTTGTTTTTATGTTTTGTCTTTTTTTCCCAAGCTTCAGGCTATACTTGTGTAACAGGACACTGACAAGCTACTCTTCCTCCTACCAAGGGTTTTTGTGAAGGCTACTGCAATCCTTCAGTGGGGAGTAGAGCTATTTCTCTTACATTTTTTTGTTGTGAGCCTATTCTGTAACGCCTGAGCCATCTTTCCAGTCCAAGACTTATTTCTCCATATATTATTGATAGAATCAAACCAAGAATGTTTTCAGTGTTAAAGTAAGGAACACATGAACAAAGTGAAACTGGTTCAGTAAGGCAATTTGTTTTTATGGAAGGGTATACCGAAAGCTAAACCAGGATAAGGAGTATATCAGGAGAGTAGGTTTCCTTGGTATGTATGTATGTATGTATGTGTGTGTGTGTGTGTATTTACGGTTTTCGAGACAGGATTTCTTTTCTTTCGAAGCTGGGTCTCTGTACAGCTCTGGCAGGTCTGTAACTTGCTATGTATACCATTGCCATTATTTTCTTGCCAAACCTCAAATCAAGAAACTCAGTCAATATACTAAAACTCTCAAGAAAATTTTATTTACTAATACATTTATACCTAGTGCATGTATTTTAATAACAATAGTAAAACACTGAAAATATTCAGATGAATCCTTTCATCCCATAAATACAAAAGGATTTTTGCTCCTGTTCCTCAGAAGTAATTCGAGGTAAATTTACACGTACAAAACCTCAGAAAACCAGTGTCAAATCTCTTAAAGTTCACACAATGAATTAAAAGGAGAGGGTATCAAGTACAAATCACATAGCTCAAGACTTCCTGCCTAGCCACAGCCCCATGGTACCCAGCAGTGGTAAAAGTTAAGAAATTAACGAAAGTTTGACTGAATTGTACCTCTTAGGGTTGGTAAACATCGTGCCAGTCACCACGATCATACGATTAACCCAAACTTTACGTTTCGGCGTAAAACGTGTTTTATGATGACTCTTAAACAGAATTAAAGTCCAACTTATATGTGAAAATTCATTGTGAAACCTAGATCCAAAAACGAAAGTAATTTCAAGCTGGCCTTGAAGTCACAGAGTTTGCCTTTGCCTCCGGAGCTGTGGGATTAAAGGCGTTCGCCACCACCGCCCGTCTCACTGCCCGCAGCCAAGGAAAAACTACGCAAGAAACGAACGACTCCGCTGCCCAGCGCTAAAATGGCCGCCTCGGCTTCCCAGCCCACACCCAAAATGAACGCCGACTGTGACGTTTCCGACCACAAATCTCCATTGGTCCGGTCCCCAAGCCAAGACCCCGCCTCCCCCACTGCACCTGCCCTTCCGGCAAAGGTCTGCCCTCTGATTGGCTGTTTCTACTATTTACCTTTTGTCCGGATGTTGCGTGACGCAGTGAGTCGCGCAGCCGCGGAGGAGCGGGCAGAGGGAGGTCGAGCGCTCTCAGGTTGGCTGACCCGGAGGGGAGCCCCCGTGGTAGAGGGGACCGGAGCTGAGGTACTGCCCCGCGTGGCCTGAGAATCCCAGTCCCCAAGACGGGCTCCGTCACGGCGGGGTCTAGGCCGGCCACTGCGGGCGGGGCAGGGAGACGCCACTGCCCCTCGCGGTACCTCTTCCTGGGCAGCGAGATGCTGAGTCAGCCCCTCGGGGACCTTGTGGCCCGGCTGGGGGTGCAGTGGGGCGCTCCGTGGACGCGGAGGCTGCGGGCTGGCGGTGAGGGGGAAGGACCAGGCGCTCGAGCATCGGTGCGCAAGGAAGCCTTAAGAAGGGCCGGCAGGAGTTGATACAGAACTAGCCTAGTGGCCCGTTTCACCTAAATATATGGCAGATCACCGCCTTGGGCGCTTATGCGACTTCAGGCTACTCAGACTTGGGTCTCTGGCCCGGTGAGTAGGCTGCAGGCTGAAGGAAGCGACAGGTTGAGATGATGTAATGGCGTGAAAGTACCCGAAGGACTCTCGGTCCCCTCGCGCAAGGTCAGATGCCTAGAGTTCTGTGCGCTTCAGAGTTCCTGTGGAAGGACTCTCGGGTATTGTGTTTATTTTGATCGAAGGTAATGTAGTAGTGGAATAAATTAACTTGCTTTGAAGGTGTCTGTCGTATCTTAATAGTTGACATATTTACTAGACATTCACATGGCCTGGCTTTTGTTGATGTCTTTTAGTCTTGTACAGTTTGGCCTCCAATTCATCTTTTGCTTGGGAATGGTTTTCCTGTGCTGAAAAGTTTCACAGATTCTTTTAACTTATTAAACGGTGGTATAAATACCAGTCAACAGTGGCTGTAAATGCTAGTATTTGTAATTGTGCTAACGTAATAACACTCATTCTGTATTACATATATCTGGTCAAACTGGGATTTATATTATTGGGTATATAATAAACTATATATAATATATGCAATATGATATATGTTATATATAATTTATACTATAATTGGATTTCTGGAGTTAGAAGAGGCAAGGGGAGGATTCAACATTAAGAATTAATGAGGCCATTTTTGTGATTTTTTTTTCCCTGCAGAACCTTAATATGTTTCTTCTATTCTTTGACTATTCTGTTCCTTTCTCAGTTAACATAAAATTTTGCTTTTTAACTAGCATTTCAGATCTGCTTAGTGAACCAGTGTATCACCCACCATGCTGGCCGCAAGGCTTGTGTGTCTCCGGACACTGCCTTCCAGGGTTTTCCAGCCCACTTTCACCAAGACCTCCCCACTCATAAAGAATTCCATCACGAAGAATCAGTGGCTCTTAACACCCACCAGGGTAAAGAATGTTTTTTCAATATGGGTTTCCACCTATTCTGGGTTTTTTGTTTTGTTTTGTTTTAGGATTTTCTGTTTTGGTTTTTGGTGTTTTTTTTTTTTTTTTTTTTTTGGTGTGGTTAATCAGTGGGTTGTCTGTGAGATTCTCTGACTGTACATAGCTTTCTCTCTTTAATGACTTACCAAGTAAACCAACAGTAGAGTTTCCAGTGAACTTTCTTCTCCCTATCAGTTAGCATCATGCCAGTCTCCTTATCACAAATGAAAGAGAGATTTTATTTTTTTTTATACATTATGTCTTGCAGTTTCTCACTCAGAAAACTGAGAGTAAGCATTGGGAAATTAAGTTACTTGGTACAAGAAAAGGTTTGTATATGGGAGCTGCAGTCAAATGCTAAAGAACCCAGAGATATTACCAGTTGGTCCAGCTGATTAGTTAAAGATGGTACTATAGCTTTTGCTTAGATAAGGATAAAAATCTGTCAGATTATCGAGAAAGGCCTATTTCCTTTGGCAACAGGTGTTTTCCTTGGAGACGGTCTCAATCTATAGAATTAGCTGATCTCAAAATAGTGATTTCACCTCCCGTATGCTCGCAGGTGCTGAGATTGCAAGACAACATCTGTCTTGTAGTATTTAAATGAGTGTAGATGCATGTTTTTAAGTGTGAACTAGCTGAAGAGAATCTGCAGTAGTTAAAAGTACTTTCCTCTTAAAATAACTTTTCCACTGCTGGTAAAGACCCAGCTAAATGATTGAGTGCTTTCCTACTGTTCCCGAGGCTTCAGGTTCAACTATGACTACGTGGGGAAAATTGTATAATCATTTCAAAGATGGAGCACAGATCAAGCTACATCTAACCTTTGGGTTAAACTTTGGGGGAGGTTGGGGGCGGGGGTGAGACAAAGTTTCTCCGTAACTTTGGAGCCTACCCTGGAACCATCAGACCAGGCTGGTCTCAAACTCACAGAGATCTGCCTCCCTAGTGCTGGAATTTAAAGTGTATACCACCACCGCCCGGCTTTTTTGTTTGTTTTTGGGTTTGTTTGTTTTTTTTCTTACTAACTTTTATACTGATTCTATATTAATGTAAAAAGAACCTCTGTTTTATTGACATACTGTTGATCTGAATGAATGGTACATGTCTTTTTTGTATATATCAGGAATATGCTGCAAAGACAAGAGTTAGGATCCACCGTGGGAAAACTGGCCAAGAATTGAAAGAGGCAGCTTTGGAACCATCAATGGAAAAAATCTTTAAAAGTAGGTGGAAGTTCAGTTTTTAACATGAAGCTTCTTAAATTTATATTTATTCATGTGTGTGTATGTGTATCTACCAGGTGTGTGCTGATGCCCACAGAGGCCCAAAGAAGATACCTGGGACTAGAGTTTGGTGATTATATGCCGCCGGAAGTGGGTGCTTGGAACTCAACTCGGGTGCTCTGAAAGACGAGCAGCAAAGGGCTTGTAACTCAAGAGCCATATCTGTGGCCGCTAGTACGGCATTATCTTAATTAAGTCATTTTGATTCATAGCTTGGATTTTAACTTTAAAGTGTCTGAAACCAGATTGTTAATCTTCCCTAAACTATTTAAACAAAAGCACTGCTACTTACCAGTGTTGGAGATGTCACTTTATTATAGTTGAGGAGCCCTAATCAGTATCATGGAAAGCATTCCTTTTTGATAGAGACTTGACCACAGAGAACAAATCAGGATTTTCCAGGAATGTTCTTAGTGAACAAATTGAAGGGAGCAAGATGTTTTTTATGAGCAACTGCCTGAGAGCTGATAAAAAAAATTTTCATTATTCTAAAGCAAGAGCATCTCTTTCTTTTTGGGGTACATAAATATTAATAGCATTTTTCTCTGTTGGTTCTCTAGGCTCACTTAAACTTCACCTGGATTGATACTTTAGACACAGTGTAAAACGACTGATACCATTTTCTTTATTTTTTTAAACATTTACTCATCTGGGATATGTTCTTGCTATGTAAACCCTACTGGTCGTGTACTCATGATTTTTTGTCTCAGCCTCCCACGTGCTTTAACAGTTATGTATATGTATGTACCCAAATGCTTTTTTATTCTTTGAGGTCATTTTGTACATTTGTTTCTGGACTATCCTTTCCTTCTGGCCTAATGTTGAGGATTCTGTGTCCCCCATGAGACTCCTGTGAAGAAAAAGTTATAATCTGATCCCCTCCTGGATATTTTGAATAATTACCCCAGCACTTTAGTTTAGTTGAAATGTGCTGACCCTAGCCTGTGTTTGCTGCTGTGCTTGCAGTTGATCAGATGGGAAGGTGGTTTGTGGCTGGAGGAGCAGCTGTTGGTCTTGGAGCGCTGTGCTACTATGGCTTAGGAATGTCTAATGAGATTGGAGCTATCGAAAAGGCTGTGTAAGTAAATTGTACCCAAGCAACCAAAATCCTTCCATCAAAGGTTCTCGTTCTTCCTACTCTTGAGTCTCTAGTAACTTTTGAAATGCCTTGTCTGGTTTTCATTTGTGAATGTAAATAGTCTCTTTTGTTCATTTGTCACAGATTTATTCAAGCCTAAATAATCACTTTTAATCAAGGTTGTGTATTCAGACAAGGAGAAAATGTGTTGCTTTATATGTGGATCAAATGTATGTTTCTGTCACTTAATCTTCTACAGTTCCAAGATGTACATAATTATTTACATCATAGCTGGTTGTGGTCGTGCACACCTTTAATCCTAACACTTAGGAGGTAGAGTCCAGGACAGCCTGGTGTGTGGTCTACAGAGCCTGTTCCAGGATAGTCAGGGCTACACAGAGAAACTCTTGAAAAACCAAAAACAATAATTATAATTATTTCTATCACAATTAGATTGAGAACATTAAAGTGATTTATTCCAGAGTCTTTTGTATTTAACAAATGATTTAATCAGAATTTTCACCTTGTCCTGTTTCTTACAGAATTTGGCCTCAGTATGTGAAGGATAGAATTCATTCTACTTACATGTACTTATCAGGAAGTATTGGCTTAACAGCTTTGTCTGCCTTGGCAGTAGCCAGAACACCTGCTCTCATGAACTTCATGATGAGAGGCTCTTGGGTGGTAAGTTAGCTACTTGCTATTTCTATTGGGAAGGTGGTACTAGGTGATGGGTTATTTTGTTGCTTTTTGATGTAAAGATCCGATTTCATGGAGTAGGGCCATTAATATTTCAATGGTAAGGAAATTGCCTAAAATCTGTTGAACTGTAGGTTCAGTTTTTAATACAGGGAAGAAAAATGATTTGCTAAAATATATATTGTGGGAAAGGGAGAGGACATTAAATGGAAGAATATTGTATTACTCTTTATCAAATATGTGTTTTAATCGGATCGAAGGAGTCAAAAACTGAACTTAGAAACTGATAGCAAACAACTTCTATTTTGTACCCCCTTGCTAAAAATAAAGTCAATGTGCCTGGTGATGCCTTTAATCCTAGCACTTGGGAGGCAGAGGCAGGCAGCTATCTGAGTTCCAGGCCAGCCTGGTCTACAGATCAAGTTCTAGAATAGCCAGGTTTACAGAGAAACCCTGTCTTGAAAAAAACAAACAAACAAGTGAAGTAAATGCAGATCCATCTGGCTGATGAAGCTTTCTGCAGTTTTAGAGGAAGTTAGTTAACTGGCGCTGGTGCCCCTCCTGAGCTGCCTGCCTGAATACGGGCACTTTGTTCGGTGCATATTTCCTTCTTTTGGTTTTGTTTGTTTGTTTTGAGACAGGGTTTCTCTATATAGCCTTGGCTGTTCTGGAACTTGCTCTGTAGACCAGGCTGGCCTCACTCACAGAGATCCACCTGCCTCTGCCTCCCAAGTACTGGGATCAAAGGTGTGTACCACCACTACCCAACAAAGTGAATGAATATTTCTTAAGCACTTGCTGTTTTGCTTGCTAGCACTGTATGCTTTCAGGTATGGGTTCTGTTCCTGCTATGTTATGTGGTGGGGGGATCTAGAGTGTTTCATACGGGATGTAGAGTAAGAAATAGAAAGTTGAAAGTGAAGTAAAAAGTGAGCTGAAAGACAGTCTCTGACCATCAAGGAAGGTCTGTGGAAAACTTGGTTCTTTTTTGTTTTTTATTTATGTGCATTGGTGTTTTACCTGTATGTGTATGTATGCTGGGTCTCATGGAACTGGAGTTACAGACAGTTGTGTGCTGCCATGTGGGTGCTGGGAATTGAACCTGTATCCTCTGGAAGAGCAGCCATCTTTCCAACCCCCAAGACTTAGTTCTTCTGCTAGGTAACATGTTTTCTTTCAGAAGACGACGAGGCCAGTCCAACAGAACAAAAGATAAGAGCTAGGAAAGCTAGGAAGGCCCTACTGGGAAAAGTGGTTTACAGTCCCATCCGAGTGAAATCTCAAGTGGGAAAGGACATGGTGAGAAAGGTGCTCGCTATCTTTGATTTCCAAGCTGAGGCAAAGTACCTAACAGGAGACCACTGTAGAGACTAGATGGCAGAAAACACTTCTGTTCAAGTGTTAGAGCGAATGTGGGCTGGGCAGTGGTGGCGCATGTCCTTAATTCAGGCAGTGGATCTCTGTGAGTTCAAGACCCACCTGGTCTACCAAGTGAGTTCAAGGACAGCCCAGGCTACACAGAGAAACCCTGTCTCAAAACAACAACAAAAAAAGAACAACTATTACTAATGTGGGAGACAAAGCAGGTGCACCAGCTGTGCCTGTGGGACCGGGCAAGGCCGGAGAAGGGAATTAAACAGAGCTGTTTCCCATAGTTGGGAAGCCAGAGCTGTAAGTTTGGAATCCATGATATTTCCTACGTTCTGTATTCCAAGAGAACTTGCTGTGGTGGTATAGGAACCATACTTACCGGGAAAATACTCTGACTCATAGCCTAAAGGTTCATGGCAAAGAATAAGTGAAGGTGAGTTCTCACTAGGAAAGTCAATTTGAATCTAGGAAAATGATTTAAAATGATGCTTAGCATAATAAACAGCAGTATTCTGAAAGATTAAAATGTACAGAAAAATACAATGCCAAAGAAGCTATGTGTTTAGACCATACCCTCTGCAGCAAAATATCACTGTCTTGCCGGGCGGTGGTGGCGCACGCCTTTAATCCCAGCACTCGGGAGGCAGAGGCAGGCGGATCTCTGTGAGTTCGAGGCCAGCCTGGTCTACAAGAGCTAGTTCCAGGACAGGCTCTAAAAAAAGCTGCAGAGAAACCCTGTCTCGAAAAACCAAAAAAAAAAAAAAAAAAAATAGAAACAATGAGGTAGAATCCAGTATGTTTTTCAGCATTTTTTTTTCTTTTCCTCCACAGAAACAGCTAGTTTTATTTTTCTGTGCTTTACATCAGGTTGAAAATTATGTCTGTGGCAGTAGAGGGCACTCTTGCTAATGTGGTCCTACTAAAGCTGAATGAACCAGAAACCTAAGTGTACTAGAGAAAAACAGGATTCTGTTTCTTCATAGTGATTAGTCATACTTGAATCTGTGGGCTTCTGTCCTAAGGATCTGTTTGGGTTTTTTTTTTTTTTTTTTCCTAAATGTGTGTCTTCCAGACAATTGGTGCGACCTTTGCAGCCATGATTGGAGCTGGAATGCTGGTACAGTCAATACCGTATGATCAGAGCCCAGGGCCAAAGCATCTGGCTTGGATACTTCATTCTGGTATGTTCTGTTTCAAATTCTTATTGAACTCTCTTGAATATTATTTATGCTCCCGTTACTTGTTTGGTTTGTTTTATTTTGTTTTTGAGACAGGGTTTTGATTTGCATGCCAGACTGACCTGCAGCTTGTTGTCTTCCTGCTTTTGGTCTCTCGACACACCTGACTTAAATGGTGGCCTTTTTAAATGACTCTTGAATTGTAAATGAGTTGGTAAACCTTGTTTTTAGAAAATAGAATTTCATACAGTCGTTGTTGCCAGGCCTTTGCTTTAAAAGTATTGGTATTAAGATGGCTCTGAGGTTATGCTCTGAGATAACTATGTATAAGAAAAGAGCTGAGAGACCAGCAAGGTGCTCAGCAGATAGAAGCATTCGCTGCATAAGCCTGGTAAGCAGTGTGCAATCCCTGGGGTCCCCACATAAAGACAGAAGAGAACTAACTTAACAGAGTGTTCCTCTGACCTCCACTGTGTTGCATAGCATGTGCCCATACACACACTATGTACATATGCTTAAACTATAGCAATTTAAAACAAGAGCCAGGTTGTAATGATATTTTATAATAAAGGTTTCCTGAAGATCAGAGAGTAAAACAACCACACTGATAAGCCATACAGACCAGGCACTGGTGGCACATACCTTTAATCCCAATAGCTACACTAGTTTGCCATAGAAACGTGGCGGTACTGGTGCACCCCTTTAATTCCAGCCCTAGAGAAGAATATAAGATGGGAGGAGACAGCTCTCGGGCACAGTCTCACTCTGAGGATTTCTGTAAGCAGGATTGGCATTTCAAACTGAGGTAGAGGTAAAAGCCAGTAGCTAGCTGTTTTGCTTTTCTGGTCTTCAAGTTGAACCCTAGTATCTGTCTCTGTTTTTATTAATTCTACTACACCAGTTCTAATGGTACAGAGCTGTAATCATACCTACTCAGGAAGCTGAGTCAGGGAGATTATAGGTTTAAAGATGGCCTACGTAACATAGTGAGATGCTATCTCAAAAGACAGATGCAGGGTATGTAGCTCAATGGTATTAGGCTTACACAAGGCCCTGGCTTTATCCCTAGCACCGTGAAAACTAAAGGAAGCAGCTTCATTATTTCTCTTTTAACACAATTTTGTGTCCTGAAATCTTCTTGTTGGCCCTCCTGTTAGTTCCATTGATTTTTGATGACTGACAATAACATATTTCTGTAATGTTTTATTGTTTTGTTTTGTTTCAAGACAAGGTCTCCCTGTGTAGCTCTGACTGTTCTGTGTAGACTAGACTGGCCTCGAACTCAGATTCACCTGCCTCTTCCTAATGCTGGGATTAAAGGCATGTGCCACTATGCTCACCTTCCCCATAATTTTTGTTTTTGTTTTTTCGAGACAAGGTTTTTTTTAGCTTTAGAGCCTATCCTGGTTCTCGCTCTGTAGACCAGACTTGCCTTGACTCACAGACATCTGCCTATGTCTGCCTCCCAAGTGCTGTGATTAAAGGCGTGTGCCACCACCCAGCTTTCCCCTATAATTCTTAAGGAAGATATTTTTGTAAATTTTGACAACTGAGGTTTCTTTTTATGAACTGAAATGAGACTGCTCCTTATTAGGTGAGGCAAGTCCAGTGCCTGCCTGGGAAGTCTCTGCGTTTCTGAGTTCCATCACACACTTCCCTTCCAGTTTATTTTCTTACCGTTGGGCATCAGTAGGTTTGACCTTCCATTGTATCAGTTCTTCTTCTGCTATTTTTAAATCTAGTGTGGTTGATAGAAATAATGACCTACACAGACTTTTACAAAGTTACTAAAAATGTATGCTCCTGTTTGTATATGAATTGGGATCCCATGCTGATGTGATAAACAATTTTATAGACTCAGATATTGACTGTATAGTTTGGATTATAGTGTAGGACTACCTAAATGTGAAATTTACCATATCAGCATTGTTTAACATAAGGTACAGTGTTACAAGAAGCTTCACAGTGACATTTGCTCTCTGGTGGTCATTTGGTAGATATCTCACAAGACCTTGCTCTCTCCCCAGGTGTGATGGGTGCAGTGGTGGCTCCTCTGACGATCTTGGGGGGGCCTCTTCTCTTGAGAGCTGCATGGTACACTGCTGGTATTGTGGGCGGCCTCTCGACTGTGGCCATGTGTGCACCCAGTGAGAAGTTTCTGAACATGGGAGCACCCCTGGGAGTGGGCCTAGGCGTTGTCTTTGTGTCTTCACTGGGTAAGCTGCTGCCCTTTGAAGGGTTCGGGTATCCTGAAGCATTAAGATTAATTTTTGAAAGTTGTTTAAAAGATAGGCTAAGTTGATTGGGTTTGATTATTTGATATCATAAAATCTTGGCTTATGGTTAAGAATTCGTTTTATTAAGTACCTCTCAAATGATTAAGCTGATTTGTAAATTGTTCTAATGTTGGTAAGTAACCCATTAGAAGAATGATGATCCATGAGATTTCATATCAGATTTACCAAGGTAGTTTGAAATAATAAAAACTGCAAGTCCAGTTGCAAGCTATATATATATATAATACGTTCTACTTTTTCCTTTGTTTTAGGGTCTATGTTTCTTCCCCCTACCACAGTGGCTGGTGCCACTCTGTATTCAGTGGCAATGTATGGTGGATTAGTTCTTTTCAGTATGTTCCTTCTATATGATACTCAGAAAGTAATCAAACGTGCAGAACTAACACCAATGTATGGAGTTCAAAAGTATGATCCCATCAACTCGTAAGTAAACCTTACTGTTACTGCTATATCACATAGGTATGGCTGTTTGGTTCCGTGTGTATTAGTTTCACGGGGTACCACCATAGCAAAGAAGCATAAAATAGGTGGCCTAAAATTTATTATCTTCAGGTTGGGCCTGGGAGACAGAGCCAGGCAGATTGCTCTGAGTTCGAGGCCAGCCTGATTTACAGAACAGCAAAGGCCACCAGACATACACTTTTCCGGTGTGGCCTCATTCTAACTCACATTGTAATTGTATCTTTATTGGTTTAGTTTGTTTTGGTTTGTTCTTTAAGACAGAGTTTCTCTGTGTAACCCCCGCTGGCTATTGTGCAACTTGCTTTGTTCTGCCTGCCTCTGCCTCACCAGTGCTGAGATTAAAGGTGTACATCACCACTGCCCGCATAATTATATCTTTGAAGATTATATTTCCAAATAAGGGCCACAGGACCAGTACTGGGACTTGCAGCAGGTTAAATTTTGCTGCTTCTGTTGGAGTGTAGTTTGGGCTGTCTACTTAGAAAACTGATTGATTGCATGGCAGGTGAGCATAGCATTTAGGTTTCAGTTACAAGTACTGTCTGTTGGAATGCATGTAATTAATTAGGATGTTTAAGGAGGGGAAACCAGTTCTGAAAACATTTTTCCTTTTGTTTGTTTTAGAGACATTCAACCTTAATTGACATTCAATAATATAAAATAGTGTTTTCACTTTTTTTGAATTCTGCCTAAAGTTTCAGAGTGTCTCTCACATTTTTATGATGCCCTCCTTTACCTAAAAATAAAATAATGTAATAGCTTTTTTAAAATGTTGCTATAACACTTGGAGCTTTACAGCAGCTTTCGTAAAGGGGATGAAAAGGATATGGTCCATTTGAAAATGCCAGACTGTCTTATGAGTTTTTTAAAGATGTGTTTTGTCTATTTGAAAATGCCAGACTGTCTTACGAGTTTTTTAAAGATGTGTTTTTTTGATTTGTTTTGGTTCTTTTGTTGTCTAACACCCAGGTTTGATGCTCATAGCAGGATGTCAAATAATCCTTTTAAAAATTATGTTCTTCATTTAAAAGGTGACTCTACCAGAAGGAAAACTGAGCATTATCTAGTTTAGAACCCTAGCTGGCATTTAAACATTGTATTTTTAGTTTCTATTTAATAACACTAGGAATAATGAGTATTATTATTCCCATTTTTTTGTACTAAGAATTAGATTGTCGTCATTATTAGAGTCACATCTTACTATGATTTTCTTTTCTAGGATGTTGAGAATCTACATGGATACATTAAATATATTTATGCGAGTTGCAACTATGCTAGCAACTGGAAGCAACAGAAAGAAATGAAGTGGCCACCTCTGGTGTCTCTGCTCACTCATGCTTGCTTGTTTATTAGGAGCAGATAGTCATTACAGTTTGCACTAGCAAAACCCCTTTGTAGAAGATAAACTGTCACCATGTGTAAAATGTTCAGTAATGTGACCCTTCAGGTTTGCTTTTTCTTTTAGAGAATAAATTCAATAGATGTCTTCCAAATAAGTGCATACATTTTCAGCTATTGTGTTTGAGTAACTTAAAAATGGTTTGATGAATGTGGGAACTAAAATTTGTGTTACAAGATTTCAATTTTTAATTTATTAGATAAGTAAAATTTAGTAAATTTGTCTGTCTTCATATTTTGGGGAGCTTGCAAAATATTTAAGATCCTGAGTGATGAGGTTTTGGTAAAGATCAGACAAAGGTAAAAAGTCACCTCAGTCATATTGTGAAGGCTTAGGGGAGCACTGATTGGGGAGAGAGATGTCAGAGAGTCATCTGAGATGTGGAACAAGTGACCACTGTTCATGGGCTCTGACTAAAGACACAGTTGTTTGTGTCTCTGCTTATCAATGGCCCTCCGATGTTGACTCGTCAGGATAGTCCAGAGGGTTAATCCTGAAGAGACTCCCTGGTGGAATTATGTGTGTATGAGTTTTACTGTGAAGTCTTCTAAAACAAATGTCCTTATAACTGTGATCACTATAACGTTCTCCAAAGCACGGGATTTGTTTGCTTTCAAATACATGGTGTGTTTGTAGTTTGCTGGTATTTTCTCTGTCTGACTGTAAACATGCTTGCTTTTCTCATCACGCTTTGGCAGCTGTCAGGAAAGCCTTCTGGCTTATGCTAAGATTAGGAGCCTTTTTTTCATCTAAAACTGTTGTCCTGTGTTCTCAGGTTAGCATGAACAAACAAAGCAAACTTAGTTGACCTTGGAAAGTATTTGAAAAGAAGGCAGTGGGGAAGAGCTTTGTTCTCCCTTATCACTTTCTCTCCATGGACACCAGTGACGTTTGTAAGGTTTTAATACAGCAGTTACGGGTGGGGGGTTCGTCAGAGAGGTCTGTATGACTATATGCACAATTGCTACTTTTGATAGATATTTATTATAGTCATCCAGAAATAACTAGTTTAATCGTTTTAAAGTACACAGAATGTTTATTTATAAAATAAAAGTTGTAGCAGATGGTGATTGTGTACATTCTTCTCCCTGAAGCATCCTTCTCACTGGAGTCTGGGCAAGAAAGCAGCGTGGGCTTTGGCTGCACGGTATACGCACCGCAGGGGACTTGCAGCTGGGTGCCTGCATCCATTTGAATGTCAACTCAGATTTTCCCTGATATGACCCTGAACAAATTACCTAATCTCCCCACACTCAGTTTCATCCTCTGTAAGATGAGACATCTACCTTGTGGGGTTAAGGCTAAACTCAGAAGTGGTTGGACATTGTATAAATTTTAGCTATTGCTGCTGTTTTCAATGTTTTTTCCCTTAAGTAAAAAAAAAAAAAATTACTGTCTTTAGTGTTCGTAAAGTTTCACTGTCATTTTAAGTTGATATCTTAAATGACCTATTGTTCTCAGTTGCAGTTTGGAGCTCAAACTTTAATATTTCATTTTATATACTTACAAAACAGCAGTATGATTTCAACAGCAGCGTCAGGTAGAGAATAATAAGATCAAGGGCTCTATTACATATGTGGATGCGCACGTCATGGTGTCGTGTGAGCCTGTGACATTAAGGACAGTCTGAAGGGTTCTCTTCACTCAGCCATGTGGGTGGCAAGGTTTCAGCTCAGGTCACTGGACTCGGTAGCAAGCACCTTTTACCCACTGTTACTTTGCCTGCTGCAGGTGGTTGTATTTTAACAATAGTATTTTATAGCGTTGCTGAGCCAATAAAGACTGTAAAGTGAGTTCTATAAAACGTGCTTAGTTAGGCAGTGCTTCTGAAATGGTAATGTAATAACCTGGTATTTTGGATCTTATATCCTGGGTGGGCGCATAGGTATTTTCCTCACAGAATTAGAGTTGACCTGCAAAACAATGGGTTTGGGGCAACAGTGGAAATTTTGTGTCATTTGAAATCTTAAATTATAACAAGTAGATGGTTTAAAAATCACAGGCCCGTGGGCTTGCTTAGAAGGGTTTTGGTTTGTAACTTATTTTGACAAAACTTGAAAGCATGTAATTACCAAGTGGTGTATACATTCACTTCGTTCTAGTCAGTAGCCAAGATGTTTGTCTGTTCTGTGCTTGGGGATTTTTTGTTTAGTATTTGAAACTTTTATGCATTTATCATTTTCCCCCTAGTTGCCCCACACCCTTGAGTGCTCTCTCTTCCTCTCCCTTGGTCCCCCCTCTCCTTTTTTTTTGTTTGTTTACTTGCTTGCTTGTTTTTTGTTAATAACCCATACACACATGCATATAGGGAGTGACTCCCCCTCGGCTGCCATCAGCTACAGACAGCTTGCAGGAGGGTAGGAGCGCAGAGGTCCCTCTGTTCTAGTACTGTGACCGGCTGACCGCTGACTCTACAGATGCTGTGAGTTGGTGTGTGTGGTAACCACCTTCAGAACTGCATTCACATCACACGGCAGTCTTGCCTACGTTTCTTAGCACACTGAAATTCCCTGTACTTTAGGTAGTAGGGTTTCTATAGAGGACTCATCCACAGCTGAGCACATATTTATACTCAGTCCTTTAGCCAGTTATGAATTTCTGCATTACCCATGACCCACTGCAAAAAGCAGCTTTTCTGACCAAAGTTGAAAGCAACGTTAGGTTAGGCTATGGGTGTTAGCATATGTACATATCTGGAAGTTAACATGACATTTTAGCAAATACCAAATAGGAAATCCCTCCTGAGCACAGACCGTATCCATTCTGAAAGCGCTTGGTTACCTTCATAATCCTCATGCCTGTCATTGTACCAGTGGCCACATGTTGCGCACAAGCCAATATTGTAGCATTTGGGTGTAGCATTAAATAAGAGCAGTAGCCGACTCAACACCTAGCACTGTATAAGTTAGCCCGGATGGCCAGTGGCCTGGCCATCTCAAAGTTGGTTTCTGTGTACCCTGAGCAATAGTGTTTTCCCATCAAGTTATGGTGGACAACAGAGCAATGGCACAGACTATTTGGACTGCCTCTGGGGCCTACCAGACCAGTAAGTCGAGATCCCGTTCTTGGCACCGAGATTGTCATTTAAACCTATCTTCTGCATGCAACATTGTCTACTCAGGTTTGTTCAAATTCCTTTCATATGTAATAGGTTACCACTTACTTCCCTAAGACTGTGTATCCTCAGTTTTGTCTGGCAACCCCCCTACCCTCTCCTTACACCCATCACCCTATTTTCATTTAATTCCAAGGATCCTCTTCCCCCTGTATTCTACTGTCCCCTCTAGTAGGGCTTTTCTTCCTTTGGCTAGAAGATCCTGAGTTTCCATACAGCTCTCCCATATTCTCTTCTCCTTGGCTGAGTTTTCTCCCCATCATGTTTTCCTCATTCCCCATCCCCTCTATGCTTGAACCTTTCCTCTCCCAGTATCCTGTCTACTTTTATTTTACCTGTATTTGACTAGCCGCTCCCTTAAGGCATCCAGTCCCAATAGCTCATTTCCAATTTCCTGGCTTCCACATGTACCCCAGGTTAAACAAAACAACAACAAAAAGCTACATATAAAAAAATAAAAAAAAAAAACATAGCTTTTCTCTTATTTTCCCTGGGTAACCATTCTATTTTTTTTAGTTCCATTTACCATTTATGAAAAAAATACAATTTTCATAACTACTGTGTACTATGTAGTCATCCGTCAGTTGATAGAAATCTTGGTGATGCCATTTCCTATCTATTGTGAGTTGGGCTGATTCAGAGCTGCCAAGGTCAAGATATGACAGCAAATGCTTTCGAGGATATGGGTAAAAGGGAATCAATCCTTGAACCCTGTTGAGTGTAAACTAGTAGTCACTCTGGAAATCAGTCTGGGGGTTTCTCAAAAGATAGAACATACCATAACCCCAACTGTATTATTCCTGGCCATATTCCAGCAGCACTTTCATCCTACTGCAGGGATACTTAGCATCCATAATTACCCTTACCAATTTTCTTAATGTTTGTTTACTTATACAGTGTTATGCCTGCATGCCCAAAGAGGGAACCAGATCTCAGGTCTCCTTATAGGTGGTTGTACGCTATCCCAAGGTTGCTTGGAACCGAACTCAGTACCTCTGGAAGAACAGCTAGTGCGCTTAACTGCTGAGCCACCTCTCCAGCCAGCCTGTACCTATTTTTAATAAGGCTAGTGGAATGGCTCAGCAGGCAGCATGCCTGATGACTTTAGTTGGATCTTCGGGAACCCACATGGTGGAGGGAGAGAGCAGACTCTAACTTCTGCATGTGTGCCCATATGTCTTTTTTTAAGTTTAATTATGTATTTATATTTTATAAATGATTACTCTGCATATATACCTGCAAGGCAGACATCAGATCCTATTATAGACGGTTGTGAGCCACTATATGGTTGCTGGGAATTGAACCTGGGACCTCTGGAAGAGCAGACAGTGCTCTTAACTGCTAAGCCATCTCTCCAGCCTTTTCATATGTCTTTTTTAAGGGGGTGGGGCTTCAGAGAGCATTACAAGAAAGAAGGAACAGGTCAGCACAGTTATATTTTGAAATCGTGTTAAATAGGTAGATCTTGGCAATGTAGAATGACTGACTAGATGGTGAATGGAAATCGAGAGTGATGTGTTTTCAAGACTGACATTTGGTGTTCCTGAAGGAATTCTTGGCGCCAAGTGGAAACAGAATGAGTGGCCAGAGGCACGTCAGTCTGAAAGCTTGCAACTGACCACCAGTAACCAGGAGAACTCCAATAGTGTCCAAAGAAGGCCCTGGACCTTGCTGATCTTGGAGCACACAGTGCTTAGGGCAGAGACCCTCATTCCTAGAGGTAGAGAATTTGGAAGTCTTGACAACCCCTTTCTTCAGAGCTTGAGTCACCCTTCAGATGTCAGCACACCTGAGTGACTCATGAACTTCGAGGGTGGTGTTATTTGTCAGACATGTTAAGTAATAGCTGGAGCACAAGGAATAACACTTAGATGACTCAAGACTATCCAAAAAATAAAATAAAATAAATCATCCATAGTACTTTTAACGAGTTCTGAGAAGTGTTGTTATTTCTGGGAAGAAGAAATTCGGGCCTCATATCCAGAGGCAACAGGTGTGGCAATCTACGTAGCAGAGAACTCGACTCCACTACAGGACCCAATCAAATTCTGTGTTGTGTTGGAAGCTATAAAGTCTTCAGGACTCTGTGCTCAAAGTCAAGTACTACCACTGTGGGTGTCTGAAAACCTAAGTATAATCAGCTGACTCTTCTAAGTAGAATAATGCTTCCTAAAGCTGAAAGAAGCTTGGTGTCATCCAGATGATTTGGTAGGTAAGGGCACCTGAGTGTGATTCCTAGGACCCATGTGTGTAGTGGGGAGCTGTGGGCTGTGTTCCTGCTGCCCAGCTCCTGGCCACCTGGCTAGCTTATGCCCCAAATTAGCAACACACACAAACTGTATTCTTTTAAACACTGCCTGGCCCATTAGTTCCAGCCTCTTCTTGTCTAATTCTCACATCTTGATTAACCCATTTCTAATAATCTGTGTAGCACCACGAAGTGGTGTCTTGCCAGGAAAGATTCAGCATGTCTGACCTGGTGGCTGGCTTCATGGCAACTGTCAGAGAGGAGAGGCAGGGCAATTGCTTGAGGCATCTGCCTCACTTCCCTCTTCCCAGCATTCTGTTCTGTCTACTCTACCCACCTATGTTCTAACCTATCAGGCCAAGCAGTTTCATTTTTTTTTTTTTTTTTTTTTTTTTTTTTTTTTCGAGACAGGGTTTCTCTGTGGCTTTGGAGCCTGTCCTGGAACTAGCTCTTGTAGACCAGGCTGGTCTCGAACTCACAGAGATCCAAGCAGTTTCATTATTAATTAACCAATGAAACAGCAGATAGATAGAAACACTCCTACATCATTTCCCCTTTTTCTGTTTAAACAAAAAAGAAGGCTTTAACATAGCAAAATTACATATAACAAAACAGTTATCAAGTAAAAATTACAATATATCTATTTTATCTTTTATCATAACAAAGGAAAACAACTATAACTATCTATTCTTTAACTCCACCAAAGATTCCAGAAGGATATAATATTACCTAAGTAAATGAGAAGTAAGCGACTTACAAAACTCTAGAAATCACAGAGACATCTCACTGCCTGGACAGTCACCCAAAGTTCCTCTGTACTGTTGGGGCATCCATCTTCGGCCTACAGGCCCGTAGTATCCAGAGACATTTCCATGAAACAGGAAATTTCAAAGACAGTTCAGTCACTATCTGCTGGGTCCTGCAGAATGTCTCACAGACTCATAAGTCAGGAACCCCAAAAGATCATCTCACCTTTAGGCAAGTTCAGCAGTCCTCTTTCTGTGGTTTCTTTGTATCCAGTTCATGCAATAGTCCAGGCAAGAGCAGTTTCTTGCCCAAATGGCTATCAATCTCCATAAGGAGCCTCTTCAATGCCCATCTTCCTCTTGAAGTAGCTGGTGCTGCCAGGAGCAGATGTGTCTCATTGTCATGAAAAGTTCTAAGTTATTAAAACATTTAAAATGCCATATTCTGTAGTCTTTGGAAGATATGAAGTATGCCTATCTAACTTAAATATATCTCTATATATCTAGAAAATCTAACTAACAGGACTACAAGCTTGACTTATTGATGACTATCCATTAACAACCGATATACATTACATTTTTAAATGAACTACACAATAACAATACCTTAATCAGTATCAAAAATACATATACATATAACAAAATTGACCTTAAATTTATATCAATAGAGCAAAATCCATATCACTGTAAATTATTCATATCCTATATCATTTCCCCCTTTAAATGTAAAAGAACATTTATAAACAATATTTGGAAATATGGGTGCAGTTATTTCTCTCCAAACTGCTTCCTGCTGAATAGGGGCGCTGTTAATCAGATCTTTCATGGTGTAACCTGTGTGCCAGGTTCATCTCAGTCATCAGTTGGGTGAAGTAATTTTCTGAAGGTGTTCACAGCAACCTTTCAGGAGGGCATGGTCTATCATACCATATTGGGATAGAGGCAATCCACAGGGTTTCATTTTCTGTAAAACAAAAGAAGAATCTTTTCCAAAGTATTATATCCTTAGATCCAAAATCTGAAGTCAAGGTATTTTCAAAATATCTATCTTGGATTAGTTCAGCAGCATTTGTAAACAAATACCTTTTAGCAGCTGTTGCTCCTTTCTCAGTATTCAAACAATTCAAAGAGAGTATAATAGCATACAGTATCAAGATTCTCTGTGTATTTTCCATCTTTGTGCAGCTTTGTTTTTACCTCTATTTCTTTTATTTTTACTTTTTGAGACAGGTTCTCTGTATATCTTTGTCCTGGAATAACTCTGTAGACCAAGCTGTCCTTGAACTCTGAGATCCTCCTGTCTCTGCCTCCCAGGCATTGGGATTAAAGGTGTGTGCTACCACACCTTGAAGTCACAGAGGTCAGTCTACCTCTGCCTCCCAAGTGTTGTGATTAAAGGTATGTACTACCACACCCAACTACTTTTTTTTTCTTTACTTTAAAAACTTTAACTTTTTTATTTCAAGCCTGCATATATTTTTAACACACTGTAAATCATTTAGAGGTTTTCTTTGTTTTTGAATCTCTCTTTACTGTGTCTCTCTTTTTCTGACTACATGAGTCTTTAAGGAGAGGATTAAAGCCGTGGCTTTGATGGCTGGATCCAGCCCATTCCATAGTTTTCCAGCCTCATGGCTGAGGTACTGGCTGTAGCCATGTTTATCACCACAACTCTATGCCATTTCACGGTCCCTGCCAGCAAGCAAGCTGCAAAAGTATGTCCACAGACAACACTCAAGTCCTCTCTCTGTAGCCAGCCCTCCTGCCTCAAAGAGTCAAAGTTTGCCCTGGCAGGACGGCGCAGAAAGTCAGCATTTTAAAATGGCACAGCTTTTTTTTTTTTTCTGCTATGGCTGAAAACCGAAAAGCATGTGTTCAGCTTTTCATTAACACCATTTAAGTGTTTCATGGCAGGACCTCTTAAAAGAGCTGCAGGGTTTTGCAGCTAAGGCTGAGTCATGAAGCCTCTCTTAGATGAGAGCGCTTGCTTGCCTCTAGCAAGCAGAGCAGACCCGAGAAATTGCTGCTACCAAGAAAACATGCTTTATTCTTTCCCAAGCTTTCTCAAGCTTTCTGTGGATTTAGTTATCCACGTTGGGCGCCATTCTGTAGTGGGGAGCTGCGGGCTGTGTGCCTGCCGCACAGCTCCCGGCCACCTGGCTAGCTTATGCCCCAAAGTAACAACACACAAACTGTATTCTTTTAAACACTGCCTGGTCCAGAAACCTCCAGAATGGCCAGGACTGCATGGAAACTCTGCCTCAAAAAAAAAAAAAAAAAAAAAAAAAAAAAATCCACATGTACAAGCGTCGTCTGTCTCCTGTTATTACTAAGGAAGACCTGAAATTAAAGGTGTGTGTGTGTGCCTAGGGACAGGAGAAGGTTCCTACCAAAGCATCAGAAGTCTTTTAACACAGGCGGTGCCAGGATACCATCTGGAGACAGGTCGTGATTGGAAAGGAAAGCTAGCCACACTATTTCCGGATCTATATCCTAAGAAAGTGAAGTCAGTATGTGGATAAGGTATTTGTGCTCCTGTATTCCTTGCAGCCCTGTTCACAATAGCCACAGTAGAGAATCAACCTGAGTGTCCATCAGTGGCTGAGGAGAGAAAAGGCATCTGGTATATATGTTTAACATAATCCTACTAGCCCTGAAAAGGGTAAATTTGCCATAAGCAACAACCTGGGTATTGTGTTAAATGAAATAAATGAGGCACAGCGCTGAGAGGTAGTGCTGCAGGTGAATCTCTGTGAGTTCAAGTCCAGCCTAGTCTACAGAGCAAGTTCCAGGACAGCCAAGGCTACACAGAGAAATCCTGTCGAGGGTGGGGGTGTGGAGCACAGAAACAAAAAGAAAGTTCATATATGAACTCTAAAATCGTTACACTCAAGCAAAGCAGTGAACGGGAGGTGGGCCGTTTCCATCATGAGCACCCACAGACTGGCATCCCAGCTCCAACACCAACCTGCAGTGGCCAAGGAAGTGCAGAGAAAACAAAAGAAAGTCTTCCTGCAAGCCTTTGTGGGCTGGTAGAGGATGTGACATTCAGGAAACTTATCTATCAGTGAAGTAAACCCTAGAGCAGCTGCTGCCTCCATGGAAACTCAGGATGGCCCCAGAATTGAGGCTGTGGGAGAACTATCTGGGGACCAGGAGATGATCTGAAGCTTCACCACAGCAGTGAGAACAGAGGCCAGCCATGCCCTTGTTAAGGGTAGGAACTGAGGGAGAACCTCCACGACCCGCACCCCAACCCCACCACATTCATAGCCTTGTTATTAGCAACATAATGTCCTCAAGCAGGCAAGAACAAGTACTTAGAATGAAGGCCTCTAAGGAAACGGAGTTCAGGGTAGCTGTAAACAATGCCTTCTTGCTGGGCTCCCTCCCCACTGCGCAGGCACACTAGAACTCAGCGGGAGAACAACAGCTCTTTGGAACCTGCCAAACCTAGCTGCGCGAGAGACCCTCATGACTGCAAGGCCAAGTGAAACTTCACAATCCCCCAGGATCAAGCAGAGGGAGAATTCCATGCAGCCCGGAGGAAAGGCTGGGGCCTGGGACCTCTTGTCACCCTCCTTTAGCGGCTGCTCTGCGGTTTGCCAAGCACACAAAAGGGAGAGTCATTTCTGGTCAACCACGAGGTCTCTAAAGAAGAGGTAGGTGCCGCCTGAAGTACGGAACTCAGGCCAAACAGTGAGCAAGCTGGGTGGGGAGCCTGCCGGCAGCTTTGTCCTCTCTGCTCTTAGAAACGAGAAATATGATTTGAAATGTTTGTCTTCCTTATAAAATTCCCCTTGTTTTAGGTGTGCCTTCAGAGAGGCTCTTCTCAGGATGGTTGCCAAGTTTTCAAAGTCATCGTTGGAAATCATCCAAATCTGGGCATTTCTTTTCTTCCATACTAAAATTGCATACACTTGAGACTAACAGGTGTCCCCATTAAGACGCTGCTCATTTTCGCCTCTCTCAGCTCAACATGCGATTCTGAACACTCTGAAAAGCCAGAGGTGTTTCTTCCTTTTTTAAAGTAAGAAGTTAACAGTTATCTCTGAAATGTTAAAAGTGAAAATCTGGGAAGCGTGGTTGTCCCTGGGGCTGAGCTTGGAGTGTATGTTATATACCCTGTACTATTTTAATTTGCCTCAGTATGGTTTTGTGAGCATTTGAAAAGGAGGCAGAATCCCAACACAGGATTCAGTTCTTCCCCTGAAACTAGTGACCCTAGGAAAACCTGCAGATGTAAGAATTGTGTGTTGTGTGGGTGTCATGCAAAGCTCCCAAAATAGGCAATTCCCTTAACCGAACACTGTCCTTGTGACTTTGTCCTGTGATGAGGAACAGGCTATGCTAAGAACCAAAAGTCTTTTTCTGGTTTCATAGTGGAGTGCTGAGAAGTCCCAGGAGGATGATGGGAGACTGGCCTAATGGGTCAGAAGACCCAGGCAGCCCTCCCCTAATTACTACACAGTCTATGTTCAGGAGCCCCTCCAGAGCTGGTGCCCAGGAAAGAGGTGGGGAAACCACTGTTAGAAAAGGGGTGAGTATTCTCTAGAGGTGATAATTGAGGGGAAAGAGCAACTTAGTCGGAAGAAAGGTAAGGACTCGTCTAATACGATGTACAGTCCTACAGACTAGGAACCTGAACTAGTTTCTGTGGGTGAACTAACTGTAAAGTTCTTTCACACCTAAAAAAAGCATGGGCTACTGGTCCAAATGTCCCCTGAATGTTGTTTTCTCATCAAACCTTTCTGAGCAGGAGACTAAACTGCGTCTCTATCCCCACAACAAACAGAGCCCCAGGGTTAAATGTACCATGGGACAGGTACCATCAGCAGGCGATGTCTGACTTGTCTACCAGGATCCTGGAGAGCTGGATAGAATGTGACACCCTCCTATGGGACCTCCTAGGCTAGGAACCAGCTGTCTACTCCTTGATCAAGACAGAGGAGAGTTGTCACCCTACCATAACAGCAATCTCAAGTTTCATGTGTGTTCACACAGGCAGGACAGACACATTAAGGCTCCAGGAACCTTGATGGTTTCCAGAAGGGAGTTCCTACAGGCTGGCCCACCTTCCAACACTTCACACTTCTTAAGCCAGAATCACCTGCTTCCCTGTGCCCCCCGCCATGTGGGGATCCCCTCCCATATATGTCCCTTGTACTTTCTTGGCTGGAAGGACGTGGCATGCTTCTTGGTGCTTTGTTTCTTTGATCTGAGGGTGTGTAATGCAGTTGGTTCTCCTCTCGTACTTAACCTCTTCATGCCAGAGCCTTAATCTTCCAGCCACAGCTGGAATGAAAGCCTGACCTAGGGTCAGGTGGCCAGGTGCTTTCAACTCTCAATGCAACCAAGGCATGGCGGAGCTCTGTACCACCCTCAGCCGCTCAGAGATGCCCACAAGTCACAAAGGTGCCACAGAGCTGCAGTGTCTACTCTGCTATCCCTTGGCTCGGTGGGTTCAGGCCATCTGTCTCTCAGACGTCTGTCTGAGAGCTAACAGTCAACACCAGCCACCACCATCACCGCAACAGCCAGGAAAGCCTGGGAGAGAAGATTCCTGAGCCGGATCTGGAAGGAGGAGCAGGAACTGATTCAGTAGTTCAGGGTTTGTCCAGAGTTGGGTAAAGGCCCAGCAGAGTGTATGGGAATTGCCCACCGACTATCTCTCATAGGCTGGAGATCCCCTGGTTTCTCTTACCCTCAAGACCAGGGCCTGGCATTTGCTGGGGTGCCCATACAATATTGCTGAAGGTGCCCGGTGCTTGCCCTGCCCTACAGGAAGCTGCACTTCGTTCACTCCCTATGCTTGGGCATGTGTCTTCGAGACCACAGACCATTCCTAACAGAAAAAGGAGCCCTAGGTGTTAAGTTATCTGTCTACCCAACCAGAAACACCATGCCTCCCTTTTTTGTCTTGGCCCATATAACTCCTCTGTGGTTCAGGAAGTTCACCACAGCCTGATCTGCCATACCAGCCACTGCTCTACCCCACCCTATCTACTCCATCTCTGCACGACCTTCTCTCCTTCCTCCTGCAAATGACTAGACAATGTCTTTCATGGGCATTTGGCATGATACCATGTAGGGTGACAGTCACCTCTTTGCACAGCCATCTCCAGGGCCAGGCACAGTGGTTGAGAGCACATCTCAGTGAAGGGCATATGTCTAAGGGATGGGTGACCTAGCATCCTGTATCTGTGACACATTTCCTTATTCCTCCAATCAAATTCTCCCCATGTCATGCCTTGCTCAGGCTAATGTGTAGCACTCTTTTTATCTAAGAACCTTGCCAGTTGCCCACTATGGGCTAGCTGTGGCCACCACATAATCTAACAATGGCACAAGTGCCCAGCTTGGTACAGATGACTTTCTGGAGCATTTTCTCATGCAGCTCTGTATCCAACCACATATGGACAGCAGACTCAGTGACATTTAATGACAGCAAGTTCAAGATAACACTGCTGATAAGTGGGAGAGAAAGGATTCAAACCCAGACTGTTTGGCTCTCCCTAAGGCTTTGCCTGTGGTTTTATGGCCCCTTTCCCAGCCATATTTGCAAGAAAGCAGGAAGATCTTCATTTGATGGAGTTATTGCTGACTCTAAAAGTTAACGTTCAACCCCGGACAGTGGCTTTTCCTTCTCTAACCACTGAGATCACCACAGCACTCAGGGCTACATATTGACAAGTCCCTGCAACAAGTCACCGAATCCTGGCTTCTTGAAGAGCTGGTTTATTGTCCTGTTGGGTGGGGCTGACTATACTAAGGAGACTTCTAGGGCTGAAAAGCCTTGCCTATGGGGGAACGCCTCTCTCTGTCACTCTATAAATGTCTTCAGCGGCCAAAAGGAGGCCTTCTGTGGCGCTGCTCCCTCCCTAGCTGTGAGACTCCAGCTATTTCACCATGAGACTTCTAGCCCTTTCCAGTCTGCTCTGCGTGCTGCTTCTCTGCTTCTGCATTCTCTCCTCAGAAGGTAAGGCTACGCTCTGGGCTCGCTCTAGTCCCTGAGTAGTAATCCCATGGTCTGGGAAGGTTCCAAACAGGAACTAATGGGGATCAGGTCCTAGCAGACAGTCCTGAACCCTGGAAAGAATTCCACAGATATTCAATCCACTACAGTGGCCAACAGGTAGCTTGGAGACTTCAGGCTTTATAGCTTCTACCTGCAACCCTATACTCCCAAGCATGCTGAGGGTCTGTCTACTGTATAAACTAAGGGCTTGGGCATGAGATGTATAAATTAAGGGGTTTGACATAAGATGTATAAACTGAAGTCATGATTGCTCCCAGGTATGGCTGAGAGGAAAGTTTTCATAGTAGACAGAAGGTAAGTGCAGCCAGAGGCATTTAGAAGAGTCCAGTGTAGAGAGAGGAAGTAGTAAACTGAATATGGCCAGCGGAATGGACCTGGTCATGAGAGGAGAGAGGAAGAGGGAGAGGGAGAGAGGAAGACAAAGCCAAGAGAGAGGACAAAAGAGAGAGTGCCTGGTTGAAATGCCAGGGTTATGTGAAAAGGAGAAGCTGGGGGCGGGAAGCCCATTTAGGGTGGGGGCAGGGCAAGAAGAACCGTGGGTAGTTGTTATACACTGAGAGAGCCTGGAGGCCGGCATGTGCTTGGTATGCCAATAGATGCCACCGACAGCCAATTGTCCCTTCGGAAAGTAATAAGAAAATGGTTCTTTTGCTTGAGGAAAATATGCAGAGGAGCTGAGGGGAGTGGAATTTGCTTTGTTACCTGACACCTATATGAAGCTGGGTGTTCACCATGCAAACAGAAGTCCTTTCAGAGAGATGTTCACTTATCTGAGTCTTGACTAGGAAGTCAGGGGACCTCTGTTGCCACTTGTATTGTGTTGGGGACAAAGTAAATGAGTCTCTCAAATTCTTATGCACAGAAAGCCCCATGGACAGATGGAATGAGGTTATGCATTATAGGGGGATATACGTTTGGGATGTTGCTGTGTGTTCAGATGTGGGAAACATACATGATCTTTTTGTCCCTGGAGAGATGAATATCTCTATCTCTGCCTTTAGGATGTATTTGATTTACCTGCCTATGTGTGGATGTGCCACACGTGTGCAGGTGTCCTCCAGGCCAGCAGAGGGTGCTGGAGTCCCTGGTGCTGGAGTTACAAGTAGTTGCGAGTCACTCAAATGAGTTTTTGGAACCAAATTTGGGTCCTCTAGAAGAGTAGTAAGAGCTCTTAAAGTCCTAGTCCCCTCCCGATCACCTTACTGCTTTCTTCATTCTAAAAGCTGAGTATTGGAGCCTTTTTCTCATACTTTCTTCCCTCCCCTAACTGACCTCATCCTATTTTTTGTTTGTTTTAGACAGTGGTTGCTTGTTTTTAGTAATGTCCTTGTTTGTTTGTTTTGCTTTGTTATTTTATTTTTCAATGCAGGGTTTCTCTGGGAAGCCCTGTCGATTTTCACTCTGTAGGCCAGCATGGCCTTGAACTCAGATATCTGCCTATCTCTGCCTCCCCAGTGCTGGGACTAAGGGAGTGAGCCACCATTGCCCAGCTTTTAGCAAATGTTCTTGAACTCTGGGTCTTGTGAGTGGAAGCCCTCTCAAGTCATCCCCATACAGATTGGCATGATGGTGGCCCTGGCCTGCTAATTGGAAGATCTATATTCTTTTACTTTTCAGGGAGAAGGCATCCCCCTAAGTTCTCAAAATCCAGGCTCTGCTGCTACCCTTTTCCTAAATCCAAACAGGCAAACCGGAAAGGTAAGTAACCTCATCCTGTGTGGGCGGGGAGTGGGAAGATTTTTAAGTTGGTCATGGGATAGGTCAGATCAGTCCCAGCCAGTGCCTTGTGTCAAACTCTAGTGCAGAGGAACCACATTTATTCTCAGTCATGCAGAGTTTAGAGTCTTCTGAAGAGGCAACAACTTGACCATTTAAAACTGAACACTTCTTGTCAAGAAAATACTCTTAAGAATGGCATAGGGACTAGGCATGGTAGCAAACAATCCCAGAGTTTAGAGAAGCTAACAAAGATGATGATGAATCCTGAGAGCAGCTACACAATGAATTTAAGGCTCGAGAGCTGGGGATATGGCTCAGTCAGTGGAGGAATGCTTACCTAGAAAGGGCAGGGTCCTGAGTTCAATCCCCATTGGAAGAAAAAGAGGTGAGGAAGCACCCATCCCTGGGTGGGAAGCCTCGGGGAAGACTGGGAACCTGAAAGCAGATAGTGGAAAATAGGAACATGGTACAGAGGAAGTGGCAAGCAAATAGAACAGAGACAGGGGAACTACAGAATGGGAGGGTGCCCAGACCATAGGCAAACCATAGCCCTCCAGTAAACCTGAAGCAGCACCTGCATGAGAGTCTCCAGTCAGTGTGTGGCGTATATGGGGTGCAGAAAACTCCAGCTTGACAGGAAACAAGACGGCACCCAGAGATGTAGACAGGCACACTGAGGCTCAGTTTGACGCCAGCATGGCCATGATCAGTATGAGGCCTGGAAGAGCCAAGCTGCCCTCTCCCAGACCTGAGAAAGATAACAGTGGGTCGTGATGAAGACAGGCCCAGGTCCAGACCTCCACGCGCTCAGATTCCAGCTCTGTGACTCTAGGCCAGCAGCAGGCTGAAGCTCCGAGTTGTTGGCCCAGGATGGGGTAGTCAGCATGGCTGGAACTTTGTGACTTTTGTACAGAGAGTCCTAGAGCTTAGAGCAGGCAGAGGCCTGTGGGAAGGCTGCAGAACTCAGACCAGGCATAGCCTAACTTAAATTGAGGGCCTGTGTCTCAGCTCTCCACAAGTGCTAGTTCTTGGGAGTCCTACGCTACAGCTCCCTCTGTCACTTCAGGCAGTAGCACCTGAAGCCAATGACCAGACCAGAGTCCTGTCTTCCAAGGACTTCCTGTCTTCATGGGAACAAAGAGGGAGACAGAATAAGGAAGACAGGATAGTTCCAACCTCTGTACCCCTGAGAGTCTGAGAGCCCCTCCTCCACACTGCCATCACACCCAGTCAGGGCTGGGTAAAAATAACCACTTCTCTCACACATTCCTCGTGAATAACCAAGTGTGAGGCACCCGCCTAGGCAAGGTGGAGGGTGAGCACTGGTTGCCAGCAGCTCTGCTTCCCATAGGAGTTTGTGAAATGAGGTGCAAATGGAGGGGAGAGAGATGCCACCTCCCCATTGAGGGTGGCTTGCTGGAACCTGTCGTCCCCTCTAGCCCCTCCCTGTACAGAAACACAGAGGCAGAAGAGAAAAGAGAAACTGGGGAGAAGAAGGGGGTCACACACGCATCACACATACCCACATACCTACAACTACACAGATGCAAGTACATGCATGCGAACACATGCACACCACATAATTACACACTACACACACAAACCTACACACATCCCACTGGCTGCAGGATCCAGCTTGGTGTTGTTGAGAAATTAGTAGGGTTGTATCCACAGAGCAGATGGCATCAGGGCAAGCCCATGACACAATGCTGTCACAATGGAAGAGGCTTCCAGGGTAGCTGCAGCCACCCCAGAGCCCATGGGTGTTGTGTATATTTGTGTATAAAGTTACATGGCACAATGGTGTTATATATGTAGTATTTGTATATGCATCTATGTTCGTGTGTGTGTGTGTGTGTGTGTGTGTGTTCCTCTCCTCCCTCCAGTCTCTCTTTTTCTCCTGACTCTTCGCTGCTAATTACCCAATACCTAACCCAGAGAACATGTTTGCCCAGGCTTGCTGCTTCCACCCAGCATCTCCCAGAACAGACGCTAAGATCCAGAGAGAATGAATGAGAAGATGAGTCAGGGTGTTGGGCAATCAACATCAGGATTTCAGGATGTTTCGTGTTGCTGTCGATTAGTCTCCTCTGCCTGGTTCATAGGAATGAGAGAGCTTTCTACTTTCTACGAGAAAGGAAATTTGCACCAGCTGAGACAATAGAGGCAATCAGAGCGGCTGCAGCTCATGCTAAAACCTGAGCTCTGCTTTGTGTCTACACACTGGGCTAGGCCCACACAACGACCCGATGTGCAGGGCTTAGATTCTGGGTGGAAGTAACAAAAACAGCTTTGAAAGTTAACAGGATAAATGAATGGCAGTCTGGCGGATGTGACTGCATATACCAGCTTACTAGAAGGAGATGGGACAGAGTTTTCCTAAAGCAGCTTTGCAAACTGTAAAGCAGCCTACATAGGAACACTATCCAGGCAGCACTTTCAAATGGCACATCAGTACACTGATGCAGTGGGCTGCTGAGGGGCTCAGACAATGGCCGGAGTCAGATGCTTAGCTTTTGAGGTCCCACCAGATCAAAGTTAGGACCTAGGAGCCTTTGTTAGGCCACCTGCCTTCTACGTGTCACAAGGTCACCAGGGGCAGCTTCTGGAAGGCCATATGGACCCGAGACAAGCCCGGGTCCTGAGGATTTGTGCCACATTCCCTATTTCAAAGCTCAACAAAATGAGTTAACCCACAGGCGCAGACTCGGGGTAGGATTCTAAAGACCTCACACACATACACAAACACACACACACACACACACTACCCCTGCCTGCCATGCAACTGTCTCTGTCTTTAAAAAAGGGATTTAACTGCGGTGGTAAAGGTCATCCACTGGGGAAGAGGAATCACTTGAGGATCTTAGGATAGTGATACCAGGGTGGACATACAACATATAAACCCAGAACAATAAACCCTAGAAAGGAGGCGATGGCTAGAACAGGGAATTCTACTGCCAAGAGGTCTAATTAGAGGAAACAGTTTCCTGATCCTTGTAATTCTATTCATTAGCCTTGGCTATGCAAGACGTTGTCCTCACCGTGGGAAACCAAAACAGTAAGTATAGATGGGTGTGTCTTTCATCATAGCCAATCATATTAATTTGTTTATTTATTTGATCATTTGCATATTTGCTTTCTGGGGTCTTATTTGTGATTATTGCATAACGTTGAGAATGAATAGGGTACTTAAAGTTTGATTTCACTAATATTTGCATCCACTAACACTTCTGATCCTTGCAAGACTCCTGAAAATTCACTACTTTTAAGGGTTCTTATTTTTATAAGTGAGGGGCCAAACAGCAAAGAAGTTTCAGGAAACTGTTGAAGGTCTAGTCAGCTGAAGGCTAGTTAGTATTGCAGGCTTTGAATCCAAACAATTCAGCCTTAGCTTCCATGCTATTAACCTCCGTACTACAATGAATGCAGATAGGAATAAACCTGAAGCACAAAGAAAAATAATCTCACCGCCATTACTTAATAACCCTTTCAGTTCTCACTCAAATAACTTTTGTTCAATGTTATTTTAATTAATGCCAGAAAGGGCCCTTTAGGTTCCAGAGAGGGAAGTAAGACCCACTTATTTGATTTCTTTAAACTCTTTTGTGTAAGAATGCGCCCTAACTATGTCTTCTTCTCTTCACCTTATTCTATCCACTTCACTTTGCCTTCCCATGCCCCTTCTCCTTGTCGGCTGTCACTCATCACCAGGAAACTACACCAGGATCTGCAGACTGTGCAAAAGCAAGCGCCCATCCAACTCCTGGGTGGTTCCCGGTGCTCTTCCACAGGTTTAGAGCACCTGAAGCCTGGCTCCACCCAGATGACCTTCATGCCCAGCTGTGGAGACACCAGAAGCCATGATTTGTCCCCTGCCAATTTTCATGGCACCAGTGAACTGTGACACTGGGAGACTTCATTTCAGAGACCCAGGAACATTCCAGAATTCTCCAAGTTCTGGTTCCAATGGTACGACCAACCTTCAGAGTCACTATGATCCAGGCTCAGCCCACATGTCTTCATGGTTCCTCCAAAGTGAAAGTCAAAGATTCCTCCTGTGGGAGCTACAACTCCAGAGATTTCAAAGGTGGCCAGAGTACAGAATAACAAGATCTCTGTGTGATCAGCCAGGACTACAGCGTCTCAGGCACCCACAGACAGTCCCAAATTCCTAGCCTTTAACCAATGGTCTCCGAACCAACTCCTGTAACTTCCTGATGTTCATCATCAGGAGAACACCAAAAATAATAAACAATAAATTGGCATACACACTATGCATGGAGCATCATTGTCTGAGAAAGTAATGTGGCCTGAACTACAACATTATGCTAAGAGGAAAGTGTCTGGGATAGCTTGGTGGCTACTCCATCACAGACCAGTCTTACATTAAGAAAGAGACAGTAGTTTGAACACAGAGCCCAGTCTTTGGCCAGGTTTCTCTGTAGGCTTGACAGTCCAATTTTCTGTAAAATAGACATGAGAGGAGCAAGCAGCCCAGGGGTAGAGTCCCTGCAAATTTCTAAGCTTAGAAAGGCCCAGCAAATGCCCCATCCTGGAGCAGTGTTTATTTCCACAGTGGGCAAAGAGCTCAAAGGAGACAGGTGGCTCAGGTCTAAGAGGCTTGTCTCAGTAAAGCTCCTTCTAAGCGGATTCTCCCAGCAAGGTGACAAGCCCCCTTTCCTGTATTCCTGTCAGGCCTGTGTGAAAACACCAGGCCCATCAGGTGTGAGTCTGATAGGCAGAGCTTCCCTGGGGACAGCCAAGCCCAGGCTAACCAGAGCCTGTGTCTTATCATGGGCCAGCTTCCCACCTCCCTTTCATGGCTGTCCCTTTCCTCCCTCCCTTCTGCTCCCCTCCACTTACCCATTCCTAGGGAGAACAGATGCGGCCCTGGGTCCCCAGGTTCAAAGAGCATGGTCCTCTGACATCTGAGAGGAAGAACAGGAGGTGACAAGTGTATGAGTCCATTCACGGTGCCTTCACACCCTCTCAGGAGCTCCTTGTGACTGAAATCCCTATTTTCTTGGCAATGGGAGGGCTGGTAGCTTCTGTTGCTCATCCTTATATCTCCTCGATTCTCCTTTGAAAGAAACAATGAAACCCACGTAAGACTTTACCCGCCTACTTGGCTCTACTATGAGAAAGAAAGGTAAGAGTTCAAGGACAAAGCCCATCCCATTCTCTCAATGCGCAGAACGAGAAAGCACACGATGGAAACCTCAGTATCCCTAAGGGGAGGGGGACAAGATAGTTGGCATGAATAAGTTACAGAAGGACTCAGCTGGTCCTTGGGGAAATTAGCAGCTGGGGGGAGGGGGGAATAGGGACCACAGTGCCGCAGTTCAAAGCTACTTCCTGAAAGAGGCTACTATGGAGGTCCACCTTCTGGGGACACCAGCCCCAGAACAGCCAAGGTCATAGGAATCAAAAAGGAACTACGATCAGGTACCTGCTCCTCCCCAATGCACCCCACCTCTGCCTCACGTATGTCCTTTGCCTAGGGAATGAAGGAAATCCTGAGTCTACTCTAGTTTCTACCTGGAATTTGCTCACTGTCAGACCTCATCAAGGCCCATCAACCCAGGAGGTGGATACTGATTCTCACAGACCACGCATCTCCTTCCTCTTCCACTGGCTCCCAGCATCAGCACCATGGACTTTTAAACATTCCCAGCAGGGAAGAGTTTTGTTCACAAAGAGCAGACAGGAACTCAAGCATATAGAAGTGATTGTAAAATAATAAGATATAGTGATGTCTTGTTTATGATCTAACAAATAAATCTTACTCGAAGATCAGAGTGCAAAGCTAGCCTTACTAGTTATCTATGCCACCGGGCAGTGTGGCGCACACCTTTAATCCCAGCAGCCACACTAGTTAGCCATAGAGGTCGGGCAGTGGTGGTGCACACCTTTAATACAAACACTAGAAAGAAATATAAAGTGGGATGAGACAAGAACTTGCTCTCATTTCAATCTGAAGATTTTGTAGAGGTAAGAACTTTCTAGGGGTTGGTTGTTTTGCTTTTCTGATCTTCAGTTTGAATCCCAGTATCAGGATTTTTATTATTCGTGCTACAATAACTCTACAAGTCACATATTGATGCCTTTCTTAGCTCCTTGAAGAATCTAGGCATGCTTAGAGGATAGAGTAGGGTTATTAGAGAAAGTGTATGATTTCCATGGCAACTAAAGGAGTCCATGGTCTCTGAAGGGCTGGGATGCTTGGTGCAGTTGATAGAGCATGGACATCTGAGACAGATTTAGGGATCAAGCAATGGTTCTGTCACACATACATTTATGTGACATTAAATGAGGTCAGGTGGCTTCTCAGAGCCTGAGTACCCCATCTGTAAAACACTGCAAATTACTGTCACATCTTCTGGGTTCTCTGCATGGCAGTGGTTAGTCATCAGGACCAGAAGCCTCGGCAGCATAGTGAGCACCTGCTGCCTCCTCAGCACTAGAGGGAGACTGGGGAACCTGGCCTATCTCCCTTTGGTGTGTTCACGGTGGGATGTGTATTACATAGGTAAGATCACATGTAGATGAGGAAATTCACATGCAGATTGTTTGTGTGTGCGCAAATGGGTTTGCACACAGGATAGAACTCATATGATTACAGATAGCTATGTGAACATGTATGAGGAAAAGGGACTCTGTCTTAGCACACTCTACTACAACCTGTGGGTTGTGACCCCTTTGGCAAACATCTATCTCCCCAAATATTTATATTATGATTCCCAGCAGTAGCAAAATTACAGTTATGAAGTGGAAATGAAAATAATGTTATGGCTGTGTTTCTAAGTCTTGTTTATCAACAGCTGGGCCAGCTGCTGTAAATCCATCTGAAGAGCCTTGAGGCCCTGAATTAAAGATGGCCCAATTTGGAAGGGCGTACAAGGAGACTAGGAGCTCATGAGTCACCCTGCAGGGTGATGGGCAGAAGGGCATGCGAGGAGTCTTGGGGCTCATGAGACACCCTGTAGGGGTTATGGGCATTTGGGAGGTCGGGCGAAGTGGAATATGTGAAGCTGCCCAAGAGTAGCAATCAATCCCTGAGTTCCACACAGGTGATTTCTCTCCCAGAGGCACCAAACCAGCCTCCAGGCAGCATGCAGACTCTCTACACTGTAAGGTCAGGATTATAGGACACAATCAGAGCCACTAGGGAGAGCTGCTGCATTTGTGTGTTTCAAGGACAGGGCCACATCTAGTCTCCTCAAGCACCCCTTCTTGCATTCCTGGAAATCCCCAAGGCATAGGTAAATGCAGATGAGTGGCAGCACCCCCCCCCCTGCAGATGTTATACATTTGTGGACAGGGAAGCCTCTTTAAGCAAAGGACTATAGGGTAAGTATGAAATTACAGTTCTGGAAGGACAGCTGAGGGATTGAAGGGCCTGAAGTTTAAAGCTTCAATAGTTTTGTGACTATGTACCTAAATCACAGAGAGTTTCAACTTGACAGCCAACACTAACCAGATATGACTCCAACCTCTGCTCCTCTTTGGATAGGTGAGCCTGTGCAGTGGTTTGAATTAAAATGGCCCCTATAGGCTCATAGGGAGTGGCATTAGTAGGAGGTATGGCCTTGTTGGAGTATATGTGATCTGTGTGTCACTGGAGGTGGGCTTTGAGGTTTCAGAAGCTCAAATCAGGCCAAGCGTCACTCGCTCTTCCTGCTGCCTGCCAATCAAGATGAGGAACTCTTGACTCTTCTAGCACTGTCTGTCTGCATGCCACCATGCTTCATGCCATGATGACCACTGATTAACTCTCTGAACTGTGAGCCAGCCCGACTGAAATGGTTTCCTTTATAAGAGTTTCTGTGTTCATGGTGTCTTTTGACAGCAACAGAAGCCCATACTAAGACAGCTTAGGTAAGTTTCTTCTTGGGCTTAAAACTTTACTCTGTAAAGCATGAACAATCATACCAGGAACACTGTGCAGGCTAAATGAGACACAAAGTTGAGAGTTTGTACACACACACACACACACACACACACACACACGGCAGGCATGTGGCCTACACGTCTTATCTGTTCCTCTCCAGTGCAAGTCGATTGATAAAATGAACTGACAGCAGAGAAGTCAGAGGCCAGAAGGAGCCTCTTAGGGAGGAGATGGTAGACAAGATGCAGAGAGAATCAGGTCTTCTTGGCACACCAGCAAGACACCTGCTTCAGGAAACCTTAAGTCTGAGCAATCACCAGCAAGCCGGTCTTGCACACTCCGTGTAGGACCTGGCTTTGTCCTAGCATCTTGAAAAGCTCAGATTCAGAAGTACCAGTGGGAGGCGCTGTGCCCACTCTCAGCCAAAGGCCCAGCAGAGTTCAGATAAAGCCCTTTCTTTGGTCAGACTTACCCAAACTTGCTGCACTTCTCAGGTGTCCTGATTCAGCACCTCCCCGGTGCTCATCCTTGCTAAGAGTTGATCAGGGAGGCCTGGTCCAAGGGATATAGGTGCCCTGCTTCTTGAAGTACCCTGGAGGTGTGTGGGGGGGGGAGGGATGCTGAGAGCTCCAGGGAGCTTGCAGAGGGTCTCCTTTGTCAATCGGCACAGAGAGCATCCCGTGGGCAGCTTTGAAAGCAACCTAGTTTCAAGCCATCACTCAAGCTTTGCCTTACTCCTCATCCCACCTCATGAATGACCCACCACGGAGAAGGGTACAGGGGACAGCTCTGCTCACACTCTAATGTTAGTGGAGAAGGAGGGTCCAAGTCAGGAACACTCGTGGGATTTTCTGTGTTCCAACTCCGTTCCGATAGAATCCTCTATACTCTTGCTCTTTTGGTTTAACTCAAAGCAAAGGGACCTGTTTGAACTGCCAAGGCAGTACTGCTTTTCATTGCCCTTTCTTTTCTCTCACCACCGCCGCCCTCTCTGCCCTGGAAGAGGCTGGGCTGTTTTTCTGCTCACTGTTTTAAGTTCATGAATGCTCTGATCAGAAAGGTCTGGCCTTCCTGAAAGTCACAAAAAAAGTTAAATAAAGCAGGAAAAATTCCTGCGCAGTCGGAGCCCCACCAAATCACGGGAAACCTCGAATTTCTTGTGGCTTGCTCAAGGTAGTCTCAGGCAGGCACACAGTCCCTCTGCAAAGCTCCACCTCTGCACCTGCTGCTCCTGGGTTGCTAGGACACAGCGGGCGTGGTAGGAGGGAGGCAGTCTTGTTCCGCCCTCCCTCTCGCTGCTCTAAGTTGGTCCCCTTAATTGGTCTTATTAGTTGTCTGACCTGAGCCATCTAACTGTGCAGATCCCGGAGCGCTGGCATAGGCTTAGCGCCCTCGCACCACCCGCGCTCCCTCCCTGCCGCCGCTGCCGCCGCCGCCACTGTCACCCACATCATCGCCTGTGCTCTCCTCCCGCGCCCAGGGCATGCTCCGAGGTCCAGCACCTGGCCCCGGCAGTGGCCAGGTTCTCAACCAGTCTGCGGAGACATGAGGCGCGGCCCTAGGGCGGCCCTGGTTCTGGGGCTGCTGCACGTTTACCTGGGTGAGTGACGAGGGCCCTGGAGGGTGGAGGTTGGCGCGCCCTGAGGAAACAGGGGTGCTGAGGCTGCACTGTCCAGTTGCAGATCTTGGGATGAGAGCAGCCTTCCAACTGGGAAGCAGGGCGATGGGACGCTCCCTGGGCGCTTCTCCAGAGGCTAGAAGTCAGCATCCCGGGAGTCTGGGGTTCTGCTACTAGATATTTTGGCTCCTTTAAACTCGCGCTGGGAGGCTAGGGGACTGATCTGCTGGCTGCCCTGAACAAGGCAGAAAGTGTGACCTTGGCCCAGCACACAGAGCCTCTCTCTGAGCTCTTTGATGAGGTGGGAGTGTCCTTCACCCTGATTCTATGTGCCTTCCATAAAATGTGTCCCTGAAACGCTTGAGCCTAGCCCAAGCATACCCTCACCAAATACCCCAGGGAGGCACTCGGCAGGGAGACAGAATCCCTCTGTTTCATTAGCTGCGCCCATAGGTGACTGTGCTGGTGAGAAGTTCTCTCGAGGTGTCTGTCTTCATTCTTTTTCTAGCACAGGCCAATTTTGCCCCTCACTTCTTTGACAATGGAGTGGGCAGCACTAATGGAAACATGGCCCTCTTCAGCCTCCCAGAAGACACTCCTGTAGGTAAGAAAGTAGCCTTGGCTGCAGCCACCCCAGGTCCCCAGGGTGAGTTTCCCCAGATGGAAAAGAACTCCAGAACTCAAGGACAGGACGCATGACTCCTTGCCCCGTGGGTACTGTTTGTGTTCTGAATGCCCCAGGGTAATGGCAGGGAAGGAGGTCATTGCTGCCAGGGTGACCTAAACTGGACCCCTCCTGGAGACTGGGAAGAGGACCCAAAGATGGGATGGGCTGACTCTCTTCGAAGCGTAGTCGTGAGGTGCTTGCTGCTGTTTAGGGTGTGACCTTGAGCAAACATATCAACCTCTGCAAGCCTACTTAAAAACCACCCAAGAAGTAGAAAAAGACAAGACCTCCTGAGTAAATTGGGAGCATAGGGACCTTGGGAGAGGGTTGAAGGGGAGGGGAGAGGAAAGGAGGGGAGCAGAGAAAAATATAGAGCTCAATAAAAATCAATAATTTTTTTTAAAAAGAAAAAAAATACCACCCAAGAACTTCTAACCAAGAGGTGTGCAGAGTAGTGGATAGAAGGAGACAGGAATGGTTACACCATGTATTTTACTTTGTGAAGGTTTCCCTAGCTCTTGGGAAGATGACTCCTGACCCAGAGACCCCCTCCTCCAGTTTTAACTTCTTTGAGAGAATTCATTTCAGGTAGAAGAACAGTCACTACAGTTAGCCTCCTCCTCCACAGGCTGTACTACAGTACAGTAAAGCAGCTGATGAGAATGTCTGATATCTTTGGAGAATAAAGAGAAAGAAGGAAGCAGCCAGCAGGGGCGAGGCCTTAGGAAGAGAGCAGTCCCCAAGGCACTGAATATTAACAATGAAATCTCTAGCTCGGAGTATCCTCTACTTTCAGGAAGAGTTGGGTCCTAGGTTCCAGATACTCCTTTTGTCTCCTTCCAGGTTCTCACGTGTACACCCTAAATGGGACTGACCCCGAGGGAGGCCCTGTCTCCTACCACATCAGCTTCGACCCCAGCACCAGAAGTGTCTTTTCTGTTGATCCTAGTTTTGGAAACATCACCCTAGTGGAAGAGCTGGACAGAGAGGTACAAAGAGGCATGGGAGAAAATTGGGATTACCATTTGTTTAGAGTTCAGAAACCTCTGTGCTGCTCTCCGTGGAAGATGGGGTGAGGGAGGGGGTAATCCCCATACTGCAGCTCTTCCATAGCCTGCTTCATATTAGCAAAGATTTCTTTATCCATCCAGGGTAGGTAGTGGTGATCCTTCAGCAGCAGCTGCCGGCCTTGCTTGTCTTTAAAGCGTATTTTATTAACAAACAATCAAGATTTGTGCTGTGATGTTTCTGAAAGAGCCACCCCCACCCTGTGGGTTTTTAAGCCTGGTCTTGGGTCTTGGAGGAGCCCCACAAACCCCAGGGACTTTCACAGTCTAGGCTACAGAGTGGGAGAGAGAGAGAGAGAGAGAGAGAGAGAGAGAGAGAGAGAGAGAGAGAGAGAGAGAGAGAGAGAGAGAGAGAGAGCGCATCTGAGTTTGGGACAGACCTGATTCCGGGTACTTCTGAACCCTGGGATGATATAGCTTAAGTTTCCTTTCCCTCCACTTGCCTACATAACTCAGCTGTGTTGCTACTGATCTTTCTGGTTCCACAGCAAAACTCACCAGCCACAGGTCAGCAGAGGGGGTAGGGGAAGGGAGCTGGGGGAAGCCACAGCACTCAGCATAGTGATGAGGATTTTGTAGTGGAGGCAGATTGCTGCCAACACACTACCCTGTGATATATATATATATATATATATATATATATATATATATATATATATATATTTGGTAATCTCCTCGAGATCCCAGCAAGTCCTAGGAAACACTTGGGAGACCATGAACATGGGCCATTGCCAAATCCTGTGGAGAGATAAGGGAGGGGAGAAGAAAGGAGAAGTGAGAAAAACTCCTCTCTTGGGTACACCACACCAGGGTTGCCCCCCTCTTTCTCTAGCAGGACATCTGTTGGGGGGGACACAAGGAACCCTCTGGATCTAGGAGAACTCTGGATACACAGAGCCCTCCCAAATAAGGGCTCACACCTGGTAGGAGGAAGCTTCATAAACCACGATGACCACCTTGCTCAGCTCTGGACTCTACCCTAAAACAGCCTTCTCTGATGGGGCTACAGCCTAGCGCAGCCTCTAATCTAAGCTGCTCCCAGTTTGTCACTCATTTCCTTTGCTTCACAGAAGGAAGATGAGATCGAAGCCATCATCAGCATTTCTGATGGCCTCAACCTGGTGAGTCAGTCTGCACAGGGCACAGTTCCTCTTTCAGCTGTGGCACTCCCTGAACAAACCAAACCCGGGACAGTGAAAGCCTGGCCAAAGTGCCCATGTCTAAGGGGATACAGTGAGGTCATGGGTGAATGAAGAGAAGGGATAAGCAGAGTTCAAGGCCACTCAGCTTCGTTTCTCATGGGTCTCTCCTACACCACGCATCTCCTCAGACCTGTCTACTCATTCCCCATCTGCCAGCTTCTGGCTCTTGGCCCCAGGGTGCCAGGTGTTCTCCCTCCCTTTTCCTCCACTCCCACAGCCTCTACCTTCTGCCAGCCACTTCAGTGTTGACATGCTTGTGACAGACCCCAGGGGCTCTCTGACCACCCAGTCTGTATTCAGAGTGCTGTCAAGACTTTCAGTGGGAAACATAGATCTGGCTGGTCTCCAGTTGGGAAAGCACTGACAGCTGGCCCTCACCTCCCTCAGGATGAAATCCAAGTGGCCCTGCAAGGCCTCCCTGTCAGGTGCCATCTGCCTCTCCCACCGCTTTTCCCCCACCCATCCTGCCAACCGTGCAGCCAGACTCTCCTTCTGTGCTCTGAATTCCTTTTGTGTCCATCTCCTCTTGGCTTTGGCCACTGACCCCAGCTTCCTGGCTCATTTCTGCATCTTCCCTCTGGCAAACTCGCTGCAAGGTTGATACTTCTGGTCCCAGAGGTCCCCAGGTGTCCACCACCACAATTCAGGATCCTTGCAGGGCCTCTGGCTGCAGCATTCAGCACAAAGGACACATTGGCAGAGGTCATAGACAGACTTTCTCAGGTGGTTCTATATTTGGGGCATTGCTCTCAGGACTTGTATATTACATTGCCATTCTAAATGGTATCTCGATATGCTGATTTCTCCCCATAGCTAAGCCACTGCGGTCACTAAAAAATGCTCCATCAAATGTTCCTCTGTCTTTAGGGTGAAACGAAGCACTTGTCATCAAGGGGTTGCTTGAAGATATTTGTTGCATGAATTAACAAAAGCAGGATGGAAAGAAAAGGAAGAGGGAGGGAGGGAGGGACAGAGACAGAGAGAGACACACAGACAGAGACAGAGAGAGAGAGAAAGAGAGAGAGAGAGAGAGAGAGAGAAAGAGAGAGAGAGAGTAATAGAAACATATAGCTGGGGACATTAGGGACATCTTTTTAATCTCCCAAGGTCTTCCTGCCCCAACTCCTGACTCTTCCACTCCTCAGGTGGCAGAGAAAGTTGTGATACTGGTGACAGATGCCAATGACGAGGCGCCTAGGTTCATCCAGGAGCCCTACATGGTCCTGGTTCCAGAGGTGAGCGAGGGACCCCTAGGCAGGGACAGAGTTCCCAAAGCTACCCTCCAACCGCACCCTGCATGTAGTACACCTGTCCATTACTCTCTACACCTGCTTGGTGCTTTCACTATAACTGAAAATGCCTGCGTATTAATGTTAAATGCACTTTAAAGCCATTCGCATGCCCCTACTTGGAGACCTAACTAAATTTTCATGTATTTCCTTTTAATATTTTTATATATGTGGTTATAGGGTTTTTGTTCTTTTTGTTTGACGTAATTGTGATTCTAAAAATATGCTCTCTTTATTCCGTTTCTTCATTTCATTACAACATAAGAATTTTGTTTCTTCCTTGTCAAGCTTAGGTCGTTAGCATCATCGTAAAAGCTTCTATCAAGTGAACAGCCAGCATACACTGATGGAAGCCAAGAATCCCCTTATATTTAGATGTTTAAGCTTTCCATTTCTACTGTCCCAAGAAATATCCATCTTTAAGCAAAGATTTTAAAAATATTCACTTGCTTATTGTATGCGACTGTGTGTGTACCACGTGCATACACAGGCCAGAAGAAGGGGTCACGTCTCCTGAAACTAGGGTTACAGATGGTTGTGAGATGCCGTGTTGGTGCTGGAAACAGCATCCAGGTCCACTTCAAGAACAGCAAGTGCTCCAAACCACTGAGCTGTTTATCCAGCCCCATACAGACATGTTTTCCCTCTTTAATTTTCTTTTTGTTGTTTATTTTGTTTTTCGAGACCAGGGTTTCTCTGTGCAGCCCTGGCTGTCCTGGAACTAGTTCTTGTAGACCAGGCTGGTCTCAGACTCACAGAGATCTGCCAGCCTCTGCCTCCCGAGTGCTAGGAATAAAGGCATGCACCACCACTGCTGAGCTTCCCCCTTTAATTTTGATTCTATTTAAGCTGAGGGTGGTGACAATCCATATTCGTATTATATGGGAGACAGGAGTGTAACCCAAACCAAAAGTTCTGGGTTTTTTGCTTGTTTTGTTTTTTGATAGCTTTGCTCTATAGAAAGGATGACTTTGAATTCTGGTCTTCCTGTTTCCACTTGAGATTCTTTTGTCTTCAGACTAGGGGAATAGTTCAGTGGTAGAAGACTTCCCAGCAATGCTTTGGGCCCTGAATTTGCCTCCTAATACAAAAAGAATCCTTAAGATAGAGTTTTTAAAAATTGAAGTTACTATACTGAGTCGCCCACATAAATTCTTTAAAATTTTATTATTTATTTTTATGAACATAAGTGCTTTTCCTGAATGTATATCTGTGTGCCACATGTGTGCAGTGCCCGAAGAGACCAGAGTTACAGATGGTTGTGATCCCCCATGTGGATGCTGAGAATTGAACCAGGAGATCCTGAATATGTCTGTGTTTATGAGCTGTGTCTTTGTTTGTAAATTAGGTATAAAGCAGGTGTCACTCCTTTCTTACATTACCAAAGTACATTTCTAAAGGGTCACCTTGTTTGCCCTCTGCTCTGTGATGCAAGAGAGCAACTGTCTCCATCCTAATGTTTGCTAAGGGGCCTCTCAGTTTAGTGAGTAAAGATGTTTGCCAATAAGCTTGACCATCTGCGCTTGATCCCCAAAGCCCACAAGGTGAAGGAAAGAATCAATTGCAAGTTGTCCTCTGACCCACATACAAATGACTGTGGCAGGGCTGGAGAGATGGCTCAGAGGTTAAGAACATTGCCTGCTCTTCCTAAAGGTCCTGAGTTCAATTCCCTGCAACCACATGGTGGCTCACAACCATCTGTAATTAGGTCTGGTGCCCTCTTCTGGCCTGCAGGAATACATGCAGACAGAATATTGTATACATAATAAATATTAAAAAAAAAACAAATGACTGTGGCATGTGTGCGAATGCATGCGCGCGCGCGCACACACACACACACACACACACACACACCTCTTGATAAACATGTCTTCTAAGTCCTTAGTGGAAGATGCTCCATTCTTGCAGTAAACTGTATGTGTGTGTGTGTGTGTGTGTGTGTGTGTGTGTGTGTGTGTGTATATATATATATATATATATATATATATATATATATACGTTCCCTGGTGATCCTGAATATGTCCATGTTTATGAGCCGTGTCTTTGTTTGTCAATTAGTATTTTATATTTAAATCTTTTAGCTCTTAGGGGCATGGTTTTTGCTTCTCCCTCTCCCCTTTCAGACGGCTTCTCTCTTCTCGCTCTCTCCGTTCCCACCCTGTCCTTGTGTCCACTCCCTCAGCTCCTCTCTGTCACTTGTTGGGTGCTATGTCACCACTCCTCACCCCTGTCCAGTCACCCTGCCAACCTCTCTGTTCCATGACCCTCATGTCTCTGCCTCTCCCACTGCCCTGTCATTGATACTGATCCTTCTCTGGCTGTGGTCCCTCAGAACACACCAGCTGGGAGCAGCATCTTTAAGGTCCACGCAGAGGACAAGGACACGGGCTCTGGAGGCAGTGTCACCTACTTCTTACAGGTAAGACAGGACATACAAGGTGCAATGACTTCCTCAGAGTTGGGCCAGACCCTCTCTCTCTTTAGGATTATGGAACCCTCAGTTCTCTACTTCCCCCACCCTTCTCCCTAAAAAATTCCTAGACACCTAGCACCCTTACAGCATGCAAGAAATTTATCTAGGACTCAAATGGTCAATAGGAAGAAGAAATCAGGTACTCTGCCAAAGAAGAGAGTCAGGGTGCCCCAGCCCTCGCTCTCATCCCTCTATGCTCCATTGGAAAAGATGGGAGCTTCTGCCATGGACCACTGCCTTCTTCTGGTCTCCCAGGAGACACTGTCCACCTTACATTGCTGCTCTTTTTGTAGTACATTCTATTCTTTCCAAATCTGGCCACCTAATCTCAGATTCTCAAGGCAATATGTCATCGTGGCTTAAACTACTAGTTCTAGAGAAATCCTCTGAACTCATAAGAACTAGAGGCAAACAAACACATGTTTGGCATGTTTCTCCAACATGTTCCTTAACTCATCTACTGGGAATGAGAAACATTACTTATTCAACCATCATGAGGGTTAAACATGTGTAAAGCTAAGATTACAATATCTGGAACCCATTTCCCGACCTTCCCCAACTGGAGGAGCCGCTGAGGACCTTAGCAGAGGCAAGTATTTTTCTGGTCACTCACCATCTCCCGTCAGACACGACTTATGACTACCACAGCCATTTTTACCTGGTGTGATTTGAGGGTCCCCAGATCTCTCTCTTTCGCTATTAGACTTAAGTCCTAGCTTCAACCAAGTCAGAATACTCTGTGAATGTTTCTTCCTGCTACAAGCCAGCAGGTTTTGCTGGGAGGGAGAGCTGGGTTTGATGGAGGGTATAGAAAACCTGAAAAAAAGTTTCCTTGATGGAAAACCCTGAGTTCAGACAGCAGGGGACTGGAACCGGCAATCTAAGCCTGGAAGCCAGGGTTTCTGGGATAAAGGTAAGTGACTCCTTCAATGGGCAGCATGAGAACTTCTGGCATGGCCTGGTTGTGCCATGAGTTCATCTGCTCCCCAACTTTACAGAACCTCCACTCCTCCAAGTTCACCATGGACCGCCACAGTGGTGTGCTGCGTCTCCAGGCTGGAGCCACACTGGACTACGAGAAGTCACGGGCTCATTTCGTCACTGTGGTCGCCAAGGTAACAAAGGAGGATGTAGGGATAACATCCAGTGGTAACATCAGCCTCTGCTAGGTTGGAGCACAGTGAGGTTCTATTAAAGAGTGGGTATTTTCCAGAACAAGAGACACAGGCAAAGGAGGTGGGGGGCAGCTGCTTCGAAACTCTTCTGCCTGAACACATTTTCCGGGGAGGCTGGTGTCTCTAGGCTGGAGGGGCCACATCTACTTCTAGGGGGTGTCATATGAGTCCCTAGACACTTAGAAGTTAGTCCCTTCATAGAATAGGGAGCCATGACACAGAGATTTGTGTTCCTCTCACAATCTCCATTGACTGTCTCTGTAGCCAGAATGACACATGCTACTCTCTTCCTTGCTGTGTGACCAGCTATCCCCTCTCTGAACTCAGTGTCTTCAAGTGCCCGTTCCTGAAGCTTTATGCAGTTCCTCCTGTCAGTTTATGAAGCACAGGGTGGAAGCTGGGAACCAGCAGGCACTCAGCCAAACCTCTTGCCCCAGGGAGAAGGAAAACGCAGCTGCACATTAGGCCTATTGCGTTCTTTTGCAGGACGGCAGGATGGCAGGATACCCCCCTTTCAGATTACTGCTTGACTGTAGGCACCCTCCTACAGCCTGTGCTGGGAGGCTGGGTACCACCCTACCTGCTCAGTCGTATTCCTGAGACTCCATGACCTCCAGCATAGGCTGGACATATGGAAGTTTCTTGGGAGTTGCTGGAGGCTTGGTTTCCAGCTAGGGGTAGAATTTAGGTCTGACTCCTCCCCCTTTGGCACTAATCACACCTAATGTACCTGGAGAGTTAATTAATTCGGTATCCAAAGAAAGCTGTCAGACACCTGACTTAAAGGTTCCGTGTGCCATTTCTTTGGCATGCTCAACACCACTGAAAAACAGGAATGGACTCCAGAGACCCAAGAACAAATAGACACCAGAAGGGGCCAGCTGGTTTCACAGACAGGAGGTGGCAGGAATTTATTCAAGTGGAGCCTGTCACCTTGAGGCCAGCTTGTCTTCATCCTCCTTCTCTGGCTCCATTCCTCTCCAGGATGGTGGTGGCAGGCTTCGAGGGGCTGATGTGGTGTTTTCAGCCACCACCACAGTCACCATCAACGTGGAAGATGTTCAGGACACGGCACCCATTTTCGTGGGTACACCTTACTATGGCTATGTTTACGAGGATACCCTTCCGGTGAGTGACTGCATCGCCTACCTGGAGTCCATTGTGTGACTCCCTGGGACAACCCTGAGGGTGGCTGGATTCACCACACACTATTCAGTATCCCCGGTGGAAGGCTGGTGAGGAGTCAATTAGGAGGTCAAGAGTTTCTGGAAAGTCGCACTTTGTTCCTGGGGCTAGGGAGTGGCAAAATTAACTCTGATGGTCCCTTCAACCTTGGGAGGCCAGGTGCAGAGAGCCTTAAGCAAGTCCCAGTGGGGTCACCTTCTTGTGCCACTCAAAGCCCAAATATTTTCCTGAGTGGGAGTATATCTCCTGTCCATGATGGGGCGGCAGTGTTGGGTTAGGAGAGACACTCTCATCATCAAAGCCTCAGACAATGGCTCCTGTTCTCCCAGGGCTCGGAAGTGCTGACCGTGGTGGCCATCGATGGAGACCGAGGCAAACCCAACCGCATACTCTACAGGCTCTTGAACGGTAAGTGAGGGTAACTCTCTGACACATTTCTGGTTCTGTGCAACTGGATCCTGGTTTCCTCACCTATCGGACCAGGATGACAAGAAGGTGGGGATAGTTTCCTCAGATGACAACTTTGCTCTGTCCTTGCTTGTCATGACACCCAGAATCCTGAGAGAGATGTATACTCTTTTTGCCCTGGACATAGCCACCAACGGCATGAGTAGCAACATTTCTTACACATTCAGAATTTCTGTGTTTCGTTCTCAATCTTTCTCTTTTCTGATTGACTGGGGCAGATAATAGAATGAATTAGATACAATGATGTTGTGGCTTTTCCGTAGTACTAGGCCTGTGTGTAGAAAACAGAGGTTCAGAAGGGCAGTTAGGTATTGACTACTGATTATTGATTTTCATCTAAGTCAGATGACTCTAGCACATTCTCCTACCACAACTGGACAGTAGCCAAGCAGGCCACAGTGTCCCTGGGGTGGTCTCCATAATCCTCAGGAGACCTGGCCAGTGTCTGGAGCCTGAGCCTAGCTGCACTTAACATCTGCCGTGTGCCACCCTTCCCCTGAGACACGATGGTACTTGGCCACCTTCCAGGAGTTCAAATAAAACCGTGCCATGACCACCAAAAAAATCACCTGTGTATGGGCTCCCTCTCTGGGTGTCTTCCCTCCCGCACCACCTCTGAAACCAGCCCCCCGTTACAGTACATTCATCCCACGCCCTCCTCACCTCTCCTTTTCACCCTCCATTTCCTAGGCCTTCTTCACGTTCCTGTCTGTGTTCCTCTCCCTTCCTTCCATCCCCCTTCATCTTCCTTTCTTATCACTTGTTTCTCTTTCTCTTACACACACACACTTTCATGTGTAAGAAAAGGCACGTGGGATGGATGCTGAGAGCTGGACAAAAGTTCAAGTCCAGATCTCTACTGGCTAAGGGACCTTAGACAAGTTACTTAGCCTCTCTGAGACTCAGTTTCCTCATTGGCAAGACACAATAAAAATCAATAATAATAATAATAAAGAATATGTGGCATGATTCCCGTGCTATGCTATCTCCTGTGACCTTGCACTAAGCGGCAGGACATTTTTCTCTGACAGAGAGTGATGGAGTTTTTGCAGTTAATGAGACATCTGGATCCATCTCTGTCCTTCAGAGCCCCGCGCAGCTCCGGAGAGAGGTGTATGAGCTTCACGTCCAGGTGACACCCCACTTGCTTGGCTTATCCCACCCAGTCCTGGAGAGCAACAGAAGTGACGAGACCCAAGGGCTCTGTCCGGGGAGGAGGGCTCTGTCTGGGGAGGGACTGAAAGGTTACTCTAAGGAGCACCTGCATCAGGCTGCAGCAAACGCTTGCAAAGAGAATGATGAGATCACAAGCAGGGTTACTGAGAATACAGAGGGAGTATCACTCCGGGGGCTTGACCCCGGACTTGATACAAATAGAGAAAGCCAGAGTGTTCTAAGTAGCAGCGAGCTAGCAGCACGCACACACACATTCCTTTTGCTCTTGACTGTGGGTGTGGCATAACCAGCTAGCTGCCTCAAGCCCCCGCCTCTCTAACTTCCCAGCAGCGATTAACAGAACGGGGAGCAGGAATCAACAAACCCCTTTCTCTCCTAAGATGTGTTTAGTCAGGGTGTTCTGCGATAACAACTGAAAGAAAACTAGGACAGGCATGGAGGGAACAAGCTATTCCCCCGAGAGGATGACTGCGTCAGGAGAGGAGCTGTGGGCAACATCCACAACCGCAGAGCTGCTGAGGCTGAGGGTGAGGAGGCTGTGGGGAGCAGGTGGAGGAAACAGCAGGGGCTGCGGAAGTCAGCCAGAACTTGCCAAGGACTGACTCACAGAACCAAGGGAGCTGAGCCCCTGGCACTGAGATGGCAGTGCCAGCCGCAGTGTGGAAGTTTCTGTGAAAACTCCAAATGAAGATGGGTGAGAACTGAGTGGGATAGGAATGAGAGACAGCAGGCAGAGGCTTCTGGGAAGGAGAAGGCCTAGAGAGAAGTGTGGAATGGGGTCTGGGAGGGTCATTTTAGAGCAACGGTTCTCAACCTGTGGGTCATGACCCCAAAGATCATTGGAAAACACAAATGTTTATGTTACAATTCGTAACAGAAGCAAAATAGAGTTCTGATGTAGCAATGAAAATAATTTTGTGGTTGGAGGGTCACCACAGCATGAGGAGCTGTAAAAAAAGGGGTTGTAGCATTGAGAAGGTCGAGAATCATTGATCTAGGGCACTTTTTTAGAAGTAGAACATTCTTAGCTGGGCGGTGGTGGCACACGCCTGCAGGAGTATCTCTGTGAGTTCGAGGCCAGCCTGGTCTACAAGAGCTAGTTCCAGGACTGGCTCCAAAGCTATAGAGAAACCCTTTCTTAAAAAAAAAAAAAAGGTAGAACATTCTTATACAATGCAGGAAGGAGGCCCTGGAAAAGGGATATTTGTTACAAGTTTTGTGGAGTGCCTATGAACACTCAGTCTTGGCTCTACAGTCTGTATTATTAGTTAGCTAATGCTTCATGAGAAATCACCCCAAACTTAATGGCCTAAAGCAATATACAGGAGTAGGGAGTCCAGGTTCAGCTTGACTGGATCTTGAAATCCAAGGTCATTCATGTAGCTACCATCAGAGATAGTCAGGGCTGGGATCTCATCGGAGACTTGGCTGGGGAAGGACTAGCTTTATGACTCACTTGGATTTTGGTATGACTCGGTTGCTTGCTGTTTGTTGCCTATGGGTTACCTACCGTTAACTCCTTATCCCATAGCCTCTCAAGCATTTCTGCCTGCATCATGAAAGCCTTGGGAAATAGAAGCCCTGCAGGAAAAGTGGATTATAATCTCTAATAAACGAACCATGCCACCAATCAAAAGCAAGTTGTCAGGTCACACTTTAAGAGAGGAATTACAAGGGTATGAACATCAGGAGGAAAAATTATTAGGGCCAGCAACAGTGTGCCTGCCACACAGCCATAGCCGTCTATTACCATCCTAGGTGACAGAGGTCAACTCTCCAGGAAGCCCAGGTGCTCAGGCCACGGTCCCAGTCACCATCAGGATTGTGGACCTCAACAACCACCCCCCAACCTTCTATGGAGAAAGTGGGCCCCAGAACAAGTTTGAACTGTCCATGTATGAGCACCCACCTCAGGGGGAGATCCTCCGTGGACTCAAGATCACTGTCAACGACTCTGACCAGGTGCGTGGCCATAGCCTTAAAACTGACTGGGTCTGTACTAGTGCTCAGTTTCAGAGAGAGGGTTCAGAGAAGTCACAAAATGAATAACACAAGATGGTGCAGCTAAAAGGTAGCGGAGGGATGGTAGTCAATCCCATGCTATTTGCTTAGACATTAATAATCAGCTACAAAGTAGAAGGCAGAAAAGAAGAAAAGGTCCTCTGCTTCTGACCTTCCAATTGCACATCAGTAAATGTCCTTGCCTCCTCCAGTGCTCTGCACATTACCAGGCAGATGGTTGTGAGACACCATGTGGTTGCTGAGAATTGAACTCAGGACCTCTGAAAGAGCAGCCAGTGCTCTTAATGGCTGATTCATCTCTCCAGTCCCAACTAAATCTGATTCTTAAATCAACTCCCCTTTGTAGAGAAAGAGTACTCACCGCTTAGAGTTAAATGGATGTAAGGGCTCCCCACCTAGCACAAATATATAATGTATTTCTGTTCTTATTTATCTTCTATTTCCTCTCTCCAAATTCTATTGCCCAGGGAGCTAATGCCAAATTCAACCTACGGCTGGTGGGACCTGGAGGTATCTTCCGAGTGGTACCACAGACAGTACTGAATGAAGCCCAAGTCACCATCATAGTAGAGAACTCAGCTGCCATTGACTTTGAAAAGTCTAAGTTGTTAACCTTCAAGGTAGGTGGTAGTATTGTGCTGCTCTAGGACTGGAGAGATGGCTCAGCGGTTAAGAGCACTGCCTGCTCTTCTAAAGGTCCTGAGTTCAATTCCCAGCAACCACATGGTGGCTCCATGGTAGCTCACAACCATCTGTAATGAGATCTGGTGCTCTCTTGAGGAAGAGACCTGGTCAGTTGTCCTCATCAACTTAGACCATGAAACCTGATATGGACAAGTTCAACCAAGAACCCCTATATAGGGGCTGCCCATGCATGCTTCAGCATTGCCAGGGCATAAATTATGGGGGCAGGGATGGGAAGGTAGGGTTGGAAGTAGGCTAGCTCACACCACTTCTGTATTTAGTGTGGGAGGGCCATTGTCACTCCCAGTCCTAGGTGGTTCTACTATTTTTCCCCAGAGTTTCTGACCATCCTGTGGGCATGTGGACAATAGGAGGTAGGTTGGGGTGGGGATGTTACCCGTTCCCCCCACCACAGCTTCTACAAAGTTCTCATAGTCTCATCCTTACTGAGCTGCCAGCTTGTAAACCACCACTGTAATGTAAGGGCTGGGGAGTCAAGGGCACGCTACCAGTATAGTTGGCCATGTTAATAGATGGAGAGAGAGAAACTGTGTGATTCTCATGCGCCTCTGACATTTGTCATCTGTTCCAGTAACAACCCTAACAGAAGTGGGGAAAGACATTTTTTGATGCCATTTATAATTATGTAACACTATGAATACATATAAACAATGCCTGTCATATATTAACATGTGAGTAATATATTAAGGAAAAAATACTTCATTAAGAGTATTTAACTTATCATTGTAGAAGGAGCTGCGGGCTGCATTCCCACCTGGCTAGTTTATGCCCCAAAATACCAACACACAAATTGTGTTCTTTTAAACACTGCCTGGCCCATTAGTTTTAGCCTCTTATTGGCTAATTCTCATATCTTGCTTTAACTCATATTTAGTAATCTGTGTAGCACCACAACGTGGTGGCTTACCAGGAAGGATCTTAGCCTGCATCCGTCTCAGAGAGGAGAGGCGTGGCGTCTGACTGAAGCGTCTACCTGACTGATTTCTTTCTCCTACAATTCTGTTCTGTCTACTCCGCCTTCCTAATTTTCTGTCCTATCATTTCAAGCAGTTTTCTTTATTAACCAATGAAAGTAACACATAGACATGATATGATGACCCTCCTCCATCATATCATTATTTATAATTCTATATGCTCACAGTGTTTAGCCAACATCATGATAAAAAATGAGATATTAAAGGCTTTGTCTGATGTTAGGAATAAAACACAAATGCCTGCTGTCACCAAGATAGTTTAACTCTATGTTTGGAATGATATAATTCCCGATAAAGAGGAAATAAGAGCTGCAAATTCTAGAAAGAAGGGGCCAAAAAGGAGTATTATTGTTTTCTTAGAAAAAAATCTAAGAAAAATGATTGAAAGATTTTCATAAATAAAGCAAAAACCACCACACAAAGTTAGCTTTCTACACCCAACAGTTTTCTTAGGGAGTGAGAGGAGGGGGAGAGGATATGAATATAGTGGAATAAAAGACACTCTTGCAGAACTAATTAATACAGCATTCATAGGAATTACCCTAAGGAGAAACAAGCAGCTCTTCAGTGAAAAAAAACGCAAGTTTCCCCAGTGGTTTCTAAGAAAGACAAGGCTAGAAAGGTGTTCCTGCCTTTAAAAAATTCAAATGTTCCCTACATGTGTTGTTGTTATTGTGTTTATTTTGTTTTCTTTTAAGGCAATACCTTGCCATATCGCCGAAACTGACCTGGAACTCCTGTGTTACACAAGCTGGCCTCAAACCCACAATCCTCCTGCCTCTGCCTCCTGAGTTCTGGGATTACAGGCACGTGCCACTATGGCTAGTCAAGTCAAATTAACTGTGACCTAGAATTTCCTTCCATGAGAAAACTTGATAAAATTATAGTGGTTTGTATCTGGAGAAATCAACTTATAAGAACAGCTGGAGACTTGTCTTAGGAAAGAATACGTAGATCCATAGAAGAAGACAACAATAATAGCAATTCCAGGCCTGGGCACAATGGGAGAGACTGTGCAGACTCACAAGCGAGGGATGACAAGGGACTGTGAACATGGTACCGGGATAGCCTACCAGGAGCCAGAGTAAGAATGGGGTACACATTGGGTGTAGTAGTGCATGCCCATGTTCTTAGTACTCGGGAGGCTGAGGAAGAAAGACTGGCAGTTAGCGATGAAGTTTGTAGTAAGACTCTGACTCCAAAAAAAAAAAAAAAAACCAACCAAACAAACAAACAAAAAAACGCAGCACAACAACAAAGATGGAGAGATGAGCACATGACCAGTTCAAGGGGGATGGGTGGTAGTGGGCCCTCAGTGGGATAACTGCCCTCCCCGACAAGTGTGTTTTTCTATCTTTCTCCAGCTCCTGGCCATTGAAGTGAATACCCCAGAGAAGTTCAGTTCCACCGCAGACATTGTGATCCAGCTTCTGGACACCAATGATAATGTCCCCAAGTTCACCTCTCACTACTACATTGCCAGGATCCCAGAGAATGCCCCAGGGGGTTCCAACGTGGTGGCTGTCACAGTAGGTTGGGGACTGGTTCATAAGACCAACAGTCATTATCTGTGATCTGTTTGTGGAGCCTTGACTGTCCTGAAACTAGCCCTGTAGTCTAGGCTGGTCTCAAACTCAGAGAGTTCTACCTGCCTTTGCCTCCTGAGTGCTGGGATTAAAGATGTGCACCACCACCGCCTGTCCAACTGGTAGCTGTGACCTTGAACAAGGTCCTTGCCCTCTGTATGTCTCTGATTCTTCACCTATTGATAATCTGTGACTTTCCTCACTGTTATGTAGCCAGGGCCAGATATGAAAAGGGTCTTGTGATATGGCAGATGGCACAGACTCTTACAATCTGCTCATAAAGGAGTATCTCCTTACCTTTGCCATGTGGTGTAGAAGCAAGCGCCAAGCCACTTCCCGCTAATGATAATGGCGATACATGTGTAAACCCCAAGCACAGGGCATGAAGCCCGTTCCCATCTTCCCCTTGTTTATGAAAGTAAAAAGTATCTTCCAGACATAAACCTTTTTGGTTTGTTCACATTTGACACTTCCCTGAAGAAAACCAGGGCACGGGGCAACCTCTAGGCTTCTTCCTCCCTAGTTGGACACACCCCAGGCTTTGCCAGCTTTCCATTGCAAGCTGCCTTCAGCTCCAGGAACTACTTACTGCCTGTCTCACCATGGTGTTGGTGCCATTTGGAGCTTTCTTTTTTTTTCAGGCTGTGGATCCAGATACAGGACCATGGGGCAAAGTTCAGTACTCCATATACGGGACTGGGTCAGACCTGTAAGTAGATCCAGATCACCAGACAAAGCAGTATGCAAGGCTCTGGTTGAAGCGATTTTCTGCTTAAGCAGGAGGGACCACCAGTAAAGGGATAAGAGCCAGGTTAGGAATGTGAGCGTCCCAGGGTACAGGATAGAGAGGGGTGAGGAATGGAAGGAAGCCATGGAGAGCCTGAGGTAGAGAAATATAAGGGACCACTAGACTGGAAAAGAAGGCTGCAGTCAGAGCCTGTAGCATAGGTAGTGACCTCAGAAGGCAGGTGAGCAGGGACAGGATAGGGTGAGGGTAGGGTGACAGACTGTGGTAAGGAGGACAGGTGGCAGTTGGGCTGCCTGTCAATTACTGGATCTGAGTCCTAGAGTCAGAGCGTAAGGGGCAGGAGCTGGTGGGATGCTTGGGGAAGCTGCCCAATGTCTCACTGAGGACTTTTGGATGCATCTTATTGCTGCAGGTGTGTGTGTGTGTGTGTGTGTGTGTGTGTGTGTGTGTGCATGCGTGTGTGTGTAGGCATGAGCAGGCATGTACACGTGTACATGAGCACCTGTGCTTCTGTTTTCTGTGCCTGGCAGATTCTTGATTCATCCATCAACGGGGCTTATCTACACTCAGCCCTGGGCCAGCCTGGATGCCGAGGGCACGTCAAGGTACAACTTTTACGTGAAGGCTGAAGACATGGACGGGAGGTACAGCCTGGCAGAGGTGTTTGTCACTCTGCTGGACGTCAATGACCACTACCCTCAGTTTGTGCAGAGCATCCAGGAGAAGACGATGGTGCTGGGAACCCCAGTGAAAATTGAGGTGGGTTTCAGAGGCAGCTGAGCACCCTGACTGGGCCATAAGTGTTGAAGTTAGATTAAATGTGTCTTGCTAAGGGCACTGGGCTACATGACACTATACATAGCTTCCTTTCCACCCCGACTAGGAAACGTGCCTAGGAAGGAAAACATCACCAATGGAACACCTGAGGCTCAGAGGGCTTGAGTTCTGTGTTTGCCTGAATTTATTTCACTGGCCTGCGTGCCTTCAAAGCAAGCTTTTTCCACAGTACACTGTCTTCATAATGCAGAAAAGACACGAGTTCTGAATCCCAACAGACACACTCTGAACAGATACCAGACAGCCCCTCTTCCACCTCATTGTGGACCAGTCACTTGGCATCCAAGTTTTCTTCTTTGCACGTATAGTAAGGCATCACCAACAAGTACTCCATGGATGTATTCTGAGAATGGAGTTACATAACACCTACATAGACCTAACATAGACCAAGGCTCAGAGTAGCACATAAATTCTCCTTCTCTACTCTGTTCTACTCCAAATAGGGTCAGCGTTCTTTCCCATCAACTCAGAAAGCCCCCCATCCTTATATACTATTTTAGCCAATGGATATCTTCCCCAAGTGATCCTCCCGCCCTCTCTGCCCAGGCTACGGACAAGGATGCAGAGGAACCAAACAACTTGGTAGACTACTCCATTACCCGTGCAGAGCCAGCCAATGTGTTTGACATTGATGCTCACACGGGAGAGATTTGGCTCAAGAATTCCATCCGCTCCTTGGAGGCTCTCCACAACTTCACACCCAGTGGGGACTTCTCATGGTCCCTACAGGTGCAGGCCAAGGACCGAGGCTCCCCGTCTTTCAGCACAACAGCCTTACTTAAGATCGACATTACAGACACAGAGGTGAGCACAATGTCGTGGTCAGGAAAAGGGGGCTGAGAGCAACTTGTGCCGAAGATGCAAAGGACTTTCTGTGAAATCAAACACAGAGGCTTGGGAATCAAATTGAAATTCTAGCTTCAGTATTAATTAGTGATGTAACTCTAGGCTATCTAAGCCTCCATTACGCTTTCTGAGTTAGAAGGTAGAAGCAAAAGCATTATGTGGAGTCCAGTGTCTGGCAGGAATCCATCAAATACAAGGTTCCTGGTTCATTTTGGTTTATGGTTCTCCCTGTGACCAAAGATAAGCACTATTTTGTTAGTTCAAGGGAAGACTCCAGGGAAGCAGGAGGTTGAAGTCTGCAGGAGGCTACTATGCTCTCTCTCACTTGATTTTGCCTGAGGGATGCCTTGGGGCAGGATGTTTAAACTTGTCAGGCTCAGAGAAGCTCACACAGCCACTGTCCTCCAGGGAAAAGGAGTAAGTAGTAACATAGGGCACAACTTTCTCTTTCAGACACTCTCCCGAGGTTCCATGGCTGCCTTCCTCATACAGACCAAGGACAACCCCATGAAGGCTGTAGGTGTGTTGGCTGGCGTCATGACTATTGTTGTGGCCATAACTGTCCTCATCTCCACCGCCACCTTCTGGCGTAACAAGAAGTCCAACAAGGTCCTGCCTGTGAGACGTGTGCTCCGTAGAAGGCCCAGCCCTGCACCCCACACAATTCGCATAGAATGGCTCAAATTCAGGAGGGCCAAGGCTGCTACCAAATTCATACTCAAAGAGGAGCCTCCCAGTGAGAACTGCGATACCAGCAGGGCAGAAACCACAGTGCCCCCCAGAGCTCCAGCTCTCCCGCCACCCCCCAAAATGGTACCTAGTACAGTGGCCCAACGGACAGTGCCTACTGTCTCTGGATCCCTTGCCCCACAGCCGCCCCAACAGATCCCCAACCACAAGCACTTAGGAGGCCCCGTTCAGTCCTCTCTGGTCTCTGAGCTCAAGCAGAAGTTTGAGAAGAAGGGTCTTGACAGCAAGGCTTACTTCTAGAATGTCCCCTGCTTCCTCTCTTCCCATCCTCCTGTACTGACTCTCAAGGTCACCTCTATTCTGTGCAGTGTTGCCACCCTATATACGAGGCTTTGCAAAGGGCTTTGGGCAAATGATTCCTCAGCCGGGTTGCAGTTGGCAAATACAGGCCCACTACTCAAGCCCCTGTCACAGCTACCATGCTCCCTATTCTCCAGAGAACAGAAATCCACAAGGAATCAAGTCTGTGTGTTTCTACTCACCAAGCCTAGACCCCACAGTCATTGAAGACCTATGGGGACCTTGCCATCCTTAGTTGAGAAGTAAGGCCCAGATCACGCGTGGCAAGACTGGCAAGAATCTAGATCCTGAAGCTTCAGCTAATAACAGGTTAATGGAGGTTTGTTCTCAGCTAAACTGAAAATCAGTGAGCTTTGTGGGCTATAGGAAAGGGCCCCAAAGCTCTGAAAACTAGTGTTAACTATAAGATTCTATGCCCAAAGCCAGGGGACAATAGAACAGGCATCTGGAAAAGACTGCTCCAGACACGTAGGTGTAAGATGATCTCTCCCAAGAGTGGGTGCAGATGTCTCCAGCCTAGCTTGAAGAGACAGGGCAAGGTGGTAGGTGGATATCAGGCCTGAACCACGTTTTGATTCAGCTCTTCTCAAATGACATGACCTTAGAGATATTGTTTAAACTCTAGTTGTCTTCTTCCTTGTCTGAAAAATGAAGCAAGCAAACCCTAAGAAAACAGTGACCTGGAGGCTTTAACCAAGTGCAGAGCAGCAGGATTGCAAAGTATTTGTCCTAGGCCAGCTCTCTGGCCACACTTCATCCAGAAAGTATTAGCACCTTCAGTGACGCCACCTAGTGTCCCCAGGAGGGACTATGCTATAATAGGGGACAGCCACTGCCCTAGACAGTCATGGCCAGATAATGACTTTCCCTGGACTCACACAACTTTCCTCTCACCCATGTCAACACCCCTCCCCCCATGTCCCTCATAAAGAACTAGTCAGGCGGTAATATTCAGCCCAACTCTGAGAACAAGTCTCCCAGGGTGATTGGCTCCATGCACACGGCCGATCAGTAGCAGGAATCTAGTCCGCGAGCTCCGTGTCCACACCATTTTTCTCTAGCTGGGACACACCTTGTTAGCATGTGATAATCTTGCAGGAGAGAAAGCTTGCACCCTGCCATGGTTAATAGATAGAAGTTCGGTTTTCCTTTGAGGAAACTCTAAGGAAATCTCGATATATACGTTCTTCAAAGCCCTCCAGGAATCCTTGCTTTCTGGTGTGATCAGATTGTATGAACATGTACTTCTCTTGATGCCCCAGTCTGTGTTTTGAGGTGTTACACAGATGTGCATACAGAGTCCTCATCTGGAGTTCTGCAGTCACTAGCTCACACAGTATTGAGGGATGAACACTGGCCGTCCATCTGGACACCAAGAGTCCCACCCAGAAGGCACTATTTAGCCCAAGTCCCATCTGGAAGGCACTGTCTAACCCAAGTCTGCCTGAAAGGCACTGTCTAACCTCGTAGTTCAGGAAAGTGCTGGCCTGGACCATGTTTGCATCACAGGGAGTTCAACATCCTATGATATGCATGCAGTCAAACTCTTTTGTAAACGCTAAATAAAACCTATCATTCAAAAGATAAACTGACCTGGCCCTCTTGTATTGATGCTTACTGACCTGTGGGGACCAATATCCCTGACTCATAGCTTGTTCAGTGATGATTCCACTCATGACCTCCTTTCTCACACTGAGAGACATTGCGACATTTTTTCTAAATTCTCTGCCTACATCTTAATTACAAGACCTTGTCTTGACCTGGATGTAAATTCTGCATTGCTCAATCTAGAAGGGTCCAATCAGCATTGCTTCGAGGAAAAAATAGGTTGGAAGCACAGGCTAATGATCTTGAAAGCAGTCCAGTGGGAGCAGGATTGGCAAGGCCTGGTGTGGGTATGATGCCAGGAAAGCAGTTCATCTCTGGGGATGAGGTAGTAAAGGGGCCTGGACTGGAAATTCCGTTCAGCACTGCGGTCCTTAGGAGGAGGGTGGGTTTGTGGACAGACTCGGGAACTTGACCCAAGGAGAGACAGTCTGGGAAATGATCACAGAAGGGGGAAAGGGCCTAGGAGCCAACAGGAGACTACTGGGAGAGAAGAGGATAGAGCCAAACAAGACCAGCAAACGTGGTTAGTACTGAAGGGGACACTGTCAGTGGGGCGAGGCCTGCAAGTCCCACAGCATGAGGAGAGGGCAGCTGGAGGGCAGCCTACTGTAGCACACGGAGATTGGCCCAGACCTACAGTCTGGCCTGACGATAGGTTTCCAATTCAGTAGGTAGGAAGGAGATAGGAAAAGCAACTGGGAATGCCATCATCTTTCCAAAGCCTACGAATGGAGCATTAACCTCATGCCCAAGCAATAGGGGTGGTGATTGTAAGTGATCTGAAGTCATTTTTTCATCCCTGTGAGTATGGACTCAAGCATCTAAGTGTGTATGCAGATACACTGGGTTGGGGAGGTTACCCATGCACATGAGGAGGTCAGAAGTCTCTCCTTCAAATACTCTCCACCTTATTTATTGACACAGGGTGTCTCACTTTTACCTGAAGCTCGCCTACTCTGCTGGACTAGCTGGCCAGCAAACTCTAGTGATCTGTACTTATCTGGGATTACAAGCATGCTCCTTAATGCCTGCCAGATTTTTTTTTAAACGTGATCCTGGGGCTCAAATTCAGGTCTTCATAAAGTGCATAGCAAGCCCTTTGCAGACTGAGCCATCTTCCCAACCCCCTAAGTTCAAACTTTTCTAATTTTTTGAAATAATAAGATGCTTTTGCAGTTTGACAGTCTTAGGTGTTGCTACCTACGTGTGAATTTGTTTAAAAGACCAAGGATGTCTGGGTCCCACTTTTCTTATCATCAGTACAGGGTGCGAAGGCTTGTTGCTGTGAGGGCCGCAAGAGCAAATATATGCAAACACCTAGTGTCTACTTTGCAGCTACTGATAAAGCTCAGTTGCTATTCTTAGATGTATAAGGTGCATTTGAGGACGGCTTGCCGTGGCCCACATACAAGAGTGCATGTCCTGGAGGAAAGGGCCTTTGTGCAGAGCCTCACACATGGATGACCCACAGAGAACGGAGGAGGACAAATGAAAAGAACTGGAGGAAAGCAAGTAGACACTCTGTAATCCCTCTGTAACTTGGAGCTTTGGGGCATCCTCACTCCAAGCAAGAGCTGACAAGATGTCTTGGCATCTTGTCAGTTTGGCATCCAAACTCCAACCAAGAACTGACAAGATATCACTAAGAGAGGATGAGAGGTTTTGTCTTGCAACAGCTCTTCCCCAGAGCCAAGCTGGCAAATGTGGTAAGAAATGGGGATGAGAAAACGGTCCATGTTTCTCAAGACCTTCAAGACTTCTGCCTGCGTGAACAAAGGTGCTTTGCTGTTGATGAGAGGATTTCACTGTGCTGATCAGGTAGTCTTGAATTCATGGGCTCTAATAATCCTCTTGTCTCAGCTTTCTGAGTAGTTGAGACTACAGACTACATGTTTGTCACAATGGGAGCTTTGAGAGAATCTAGACTTTGAAAACCTTCTGTGGGTGTTGGCATCAGTCGACAAGCAATTCCTCTTCTCTGATGGTTATCAAGACTCCCATCATGGGAAATGGACTGAGATAAATGAGAAGATCCCAAAGGAGGAGCATGGCTATGCCTGGTATACGGACCCATGGAGGTCCCTTTCGGAGGATCAGGAATGACTAAGGGGTGGAGGGGTCTGCTGCTCTAAAAGACTCAGTATCCAGCATGAGGTGACAATGTGGCTTTTTTTCTGTCTTTAGTATAATAGTGCCTTAGAGGTTCCATTGCTGCAATGAAACACCATAACTAAAAAGCAAGTTGGGGAGGAGTGGGTTTATTTGGCTTATGCCTTCCACATCAGTGTTCATCATGAAAGGAAGTCAGGGCGGGAACCCAAACGGAAAGGAACCTGGAGGCAGGAGCTGATGCAGAGACCGTGGAGGGTGCTGCTTACTTGCTTGCTTCACATGGCTCATTCAACCTGCTTTCTTATAGAACCCAGGACCACCAGCCCAGGGATGGCACCACCCACAATAGGCTGGGCCCTCCCCCATAAATCACCAACTAAGAAAATGCCCTACAGGCTTGCATCATATAAAGGCATTTTCTTAATTGAGGTCCCCTTCTCTCAGATGACTTTAGCTCATGTCAATTTGACATAAAGCTATCCAGCACAAATACAGAATTTCCGTTTTAAAAAGGTTTATTTCTTCTTAGAAGAAAAAAAATAAGAACCTAAAGAAATTATGGAGGATTATTATCAATATCAGTATTGCCATTGATTTTTAAAATGTTATTTGAACGGCCATTGGTTCTCAGTACATCTTGGCGAGTACAGTGGTTGTAGTAAGGTCAGTCTCTGACTCATTTGTAGAAAAACGGGATACATTCTCTTTAGACCAGTGCCCTGTCATCTGCTGGATAGGTGCTGGGCAAATCATTGACTTTTTCGAGGTCAAACTTCTTTAGCTAAAGTAAAGAGTATTCTGCCATCCTTTTCAGGATAATGCATACGAGATGTCCTGTGCAGATGCTGTAGGCCTGCGTGCATACAAAGAATAGCATTTATTCATTTCTAGCAACTGTCAGGCATAATTAAATAATCAGTTTAATGAAACAGAGATCTATTGGCTTTAGCTCTACGAAGATAGATACTGTGTTCCTTTTCTTATGTTTGAACTCTGTCCATCAAGTTCCTTGATTAGAATACAGTGGATGCCCAACAAATACTTGTTCGACAAATGGGTGGAGTCAAGCTGTTCTGTCATAGAAGGTTTGTTTTAGGGGCTGGAGATGTTGTGGGATATTTGTACATTGTGTTAAGGTGTATTGCTGTAATTGGTGTAATAAAAAGCCCTAATAGCTAGACAGGAAGAAATTGGTGGACTTCTGGAGACAGAAATGCCTCTACGAGGAAGAAGAAATGCAGAGTCACCAGCCAGACACAGAGAGGAGACGTAGAAAAAACAAGATGTAACAGAACACAGATGAACAGAAATGGGCTAATTTAAGTTGTAAGAGCTAGTTAAAAACAACCCTAAGGTAATATAATAATATAAATTTCTGGGTCATTATTTGCAGGCTTTGGACCAAACATAGTCTGACCAGAAAGCTTGCTATGTGGAGCTTATTCCATGGTGGATTGTTAGCTGTCACCCCCCTTTTCTAGCTCCTCATCCCCCTCTATGACTCTGTGACCCTCACCATCCTCACAGACAGCTGGAAGATCTTTGAAAGAGCTATCCTTGCACTGCGGTATGGCTTGCGGACCCCTGAAGCCTTTCTTGTGCAGAGAGCAGCAGCCTAAACAGCATTCCCAGCAGTTGTATGGCCCCTGGGCTGCCCACACATAAACACCCACAGGCACTGCCAGGAGCACAACGCACAAGACCACAGTGATGTGCAAGAGGCGCTCACGACCCTCCAGCCCACCACTGTCTTTGCCTGTCACAAAGACCACACACTGGCCCTGGCCTGGAGGCTGACTCCTCAGGCTGAGGCATGCTTTATATTCAGTAGCAGGGAGAAGGTCATCCACAGCATAGGTGTTGATCCCAGGGCCAATGTGGACCACTGTCTTCCTGGGAGCTTCATCAGATGCAATGTAGAGAGTGAACCACTGCTGCTCCAGGAGGCTGGGCACTGTGAGCCACTCCAGCAAGATGCCATGCGCTGTCTGCTTGGCCACCCGTAGGTCAACATAGACACTGCCCTCCGAGGAGATGGAAAGAGAATGCAAGACAGATATGGCCTGGACCGGCTGGATGTGGACTGAGATTACAAGGGAGCTTCTGCCAATGGAGTTGGAGGCCATACAAGTATAATTACCACTGTCTATCAGGTGGGCCGCTGGAATGACAAGCTGGGATAGAATGGTGTCTTCGGCAATGGATGAGGCCGACACTGAGTAAAAAGAAGAACAAAACAGCTGTGCATTTCTTTGACAGATGCTGGGAGGTTCTAGCAATGCCAGGCCTCATGTTAAAATGATGGTTACTATTGATTAAGCATGTACCTTGTGTTCGAGATTATCTTTATGGAAACTATAGAGTATGCATTTAATTTGATATAAGGTGCTGAGGTTTAGAGCAGCTGATTAATTTATCCATGGTTGTTCAGAGACAGCAATCATGTGGAGCCCATTCTCTTTCTTTCTTTCTTTCTTTCTTTCTTTCTTTCTTTCTTTCTCTCTCTCTCTCTCTCTCTCTCTCTCTCTCTCTCTCTCTCTCTCTCTTTCTTTCTTTCTTTTTGGTTATAAACTGATTGGCCCATTAGATCAGGCTTCCTATTAACTAATTCTTATAACTTACATTAGCCCACAATTCTTGTCTGTGTTAGCCACGTGGCTTGGTACCTTCTTAGGCGAGGTAGTCACACCTTGCTTCCACTGCATCTGGGTCACAACTGCAGACTGAAACTTTCCTCATACCATAATTCTTATTACCCTGTCTCTACTTCCTGCCTGGCTACTGACCAATCAGCGTTTATTAAACAAGTACAAGAAACAAATCGTTACAGGGTAAAACCATTGTCCCACAGGTGGAGCCCATCCTTCCCTCTAAGGAGAGCATATTCTGTTAACAATTAATAGAACAATTAATAGTTGTGCCCACTTTGGCCTTGCTGAGCCTAATATCATGGCTTAAGGAGCTTTTTCAAAATGGGGTGACTAAGAGATATCTTGAGCTCCACATGAATTGTTACCTCCCAGATCTTCCTCAGAACCTAGAAAGCAAGTATGTAGGCCCCTGCTTCTTTCAAGTACATGGTCCTGGGCAAAGTGCTTAAATTTTCTGAGCCTCAATTTTCTTGGCAAGAAAATGAGATGACATACACTCTACAAGGTTCACAGAAAATTTCATCAAGTCTTACCTGCTATTATTTCTGGGAGACTAGAGATAGCAGAATATTAAGAGTGATTATAGTGGGGCCAGCAAGATACCTTAACATTTAAGGGTTCAACTCTTAGCACTCACATGGTGGCTGATAGCTATCTTTAACTCCAGTTTCAGGGGATCCAATGACTTTTTCTGGCCACCGTAGGCACTAGGCATTATGTGGTTCATGGGCATACATGCAGGTAAAACAGTCCTTGGGCAGGCTTAGTTTTATGACAAGTTGGCATAAGCTAGTGTTGTGAGAAGCTGCGAGCTGGCCTGCTTTTCATCCCGCCCTGCTCCTGCATAGCTAGCTTAGCCCCGGAAATAACAACACACAAACTGTATTCTTTTAAATACTGGCCCATTAGTTTCAGCCTTGACCCATATTTAATAATCTGTGTAACCCCACGAGTGGTGTCTTACTGGGAAGGATTCAGCATGTCTGACCTGGTGGCTGGCTTCATGGCGACTGTCCCAGAGAGGAGAGGCATGGCGATGCCCAGAGAGCAGAAGCATGACCATTGTCCGAGGCATCTGCCTCACTACCAGCATCCTGTTCTGTCTACTCCACCCACCTATGTTCTAACCTATCAGGCCAAGCAGTTTCTTTATTAATTAACCAATGAAACCATCAGATAGATAGAAGACCCTCCTCCATCAAGCTAGAATCATTGGAGAGCAGGAACCACCAGCTGAGAAAATGTCTCCATAAGATCAGGCTGTAGGCAAGCCTGAAGGGCAGTTTTTTTTTTTAAAACTGGTGATCAATATGGGTGGGGCCATATTGATGCTGGTCTTGGGTTCTATTTTAAAAAAGCAGACAGAGAAAGCCATGTGGAACAAGCCAGTAAGCAGTGCCCCTCCATGGCTTCTGCATCAGCTCCTGCCTCCATGTGCCTTCAAACCCTGTTTGAGTTTCTGTCCTGACTTCCTTCATTGAGAAGCAGTGATGAAGGAGCATAAGCCAAATCAGTCCTTTCCTCCCCAACCTGCTTTTGTCATGGTGCTTTATCACAGCAGAAGCAACCCAGACTACGATGCCATAAACATCAAATAAACAAATACAAATTTAAAGCTGAGTGATGGTAGTGCGTCTCTGGAAATATTTGTTTATTTTAAAAGAAAACTACAATGATGAATTACGTCTTTCTCTGCTGTTAGCATTTAACCCCCAGTCAAGAGGGTAAGATCAAAATAAAGAGAAAAGTGAGGCGCACACCTTTAATACAGCACTCAGGAGGCAGAGGCAGGTAGATGTCTGTGAGTTTGAGGACAGCCTGGTCTACAAGAGCTATCTCCAGGACAGGTTCCAAAGCTACAGAGAAACCTTGTCTTGAAAAACAAAACAAAGCAAAAATCTTAAAAAATAAAGAAGAAAGTGAAGAAATTCAGTCAACTCTGTATTTTTTTAACCACCTGGGTTCAGCATCACCTACGACAAGTGACTTGGCTGTACCCCTCAACTCCATTTCAACTGTTCTAGACAGAGGAAGAGTTAAGAAGCTAAGAATATCCTTCCAGCTCTATCATGCTCCTGGGGAGTCCTTGCATGATTTTGGAAAATGCTGATACCTACTCCAAGAAAGGAGTTGCAATCTTGGTTCCCAATTTTGGGCTCTTGGAAGCCATTTCTTTCCCGCAGGCCCTATTATAATTTTGAGCTAATATTGTCTGATTATAATAATAGAAAGTATATAGTCAGTCGATATATCAGACTTGCTATCCTTATCTTACGGGTATCACTCAAGGGGACACTACAGAAGTACATATGTAACAATACATATATTATTGGCCTTGGACTCACTCACTTAGTTTAAATCTTGGACTCAGGGTCTTATAAAGCTTATTTCAAATAAGCACCCCTGCGTAATTCTGGTGACTCTTGTTAAAATAACCTCTAACTAAAATTTTAGGATTCTAAAATATTAGTATTATGCTTTTCTTCTAGAAGGTTCCCCCAAAATGTATTTGTTCATATTCAATTTAATTAACATATGAACATATTTACATACTTATAAAATCAACAGTTCCAGTATATCCATTTCTCTGAGATCTGCGTGTACCCACTTTAAACAGTGCTGATAGCGGAATACTCTCTTGGACTCTTTTTTGTTCTAGAGAGGTAAAACACAAATATGACAATCTTACCTGCACCCATCGTTCATGACAAGGACAGTTTAAACCTCTGTAATAAGACAGAGTCCTAACAGACCTCTACACTGCCCCCATATATACCCAGAGAGTACACGAGACTTACCATCGAATTCTCTCCATGTGCTCAGAGGATACTTCCATGTTATGGTTGGTGAGGGACTGGCTTGTGCCAAGCATTGCAGGGTCCCATTCTTTCCTGCCTGAATAGTGACATTGGCACTAGGAGTTGAGATATTCGGCTTCATACAAATGCTGAGCTCAGTCTTATGAAAAAGCTGCCCCGCCTTAGAGACAGGGCTCTGGCATATCAGGTAAGAACTCACCAGTACGAGTGGGGGACCAATGGATTTAATAAACTGAACAAACCCCCTTAACCGGCAGTCACATACCCAAGGATTATTATGTAGTGCCAACACCGTGCTGCAGACAATCTCAGCTCCACAACCATGCTGCTGGCCTCTCTGATAGGCTGGCCAGTTCAAGAAGACACTGTTGGATACAACTGTCAGCCTGTTGGAGGATATGTCAAGGTATGTCAGGTTGGCTAGGAACTTAAGAGCCAGTTCCGGGAGTGTGTCAATCCTGTTGTGTTTGAGATCCAAGACCTGTAGAAGAGGGGTGGCGCGGAACGCTGTCCATGGTACTGAACGGAGTTTGTTCCCCTCCAGTCTCAGCTCTCTCAGCTCTGGCAGGTCCTCCAGGGCGCCTAGGTGGATCACAGCGACACTGTTAAAGTTCAGCCAAAGGTATTTCAAGGTACTCATGTTGGTGAAAACCCCCCGTGGAAGTTCAAATAAGGGGGAGTTTTCAATTCTCACTTGCTTGACTTCTTCAGGGAAGTTGCCTGGAATCTTTCCCAAAGACATTGCTGTGCACTGTAGACTCCTGTGTAAGAAAGCAGAAAATTTTGATCAGCGTGGGGAGCCTAGAGGTGGTATTGGGTGGACACTCTCATTAGACATGGGGATTAAATAAATATAACAAACTTCAAATAAAAGAGATTGATATTGGTAAAAACATTCCACTCAATAAACTGCAGAACCCACTAAGCTGAATCCCACGGAGATTTAGCTGATTTCTCACAAGCTCTAAGCCTGAGTCACTCCATCTGACTCCTAATAAAGGTCCACTTCCCCCTCTCCCTGTTCACCTTCTGGAATCCTTTCAGCACATCGCACCTGCCAAAACTCTCCTCTGAGCAGGTGCACCCTGGCAGACAGAGAGGCTGAGCTGCATGCATATCCCAAGAGACCAGAACTTGCAAGAAACAGTAAAAAACAAAAGCCATATTTATCTTTAGGCAATGCCTCATGTGTTTTCAGTAGGTATGGTCTCAGCTTCTGAGTAGCAAATCCTATTATTGATAATCCATGAAGATGTAGGTCAGCACAGCTGCACTAAGGCCCCAAATGCTCTGGGCTCTGTTACAGCCCAGCTCCCAGGCTCAGGCCATGTGAGCTCCTTCCATGTGGAAGGAGTTGGGACTCTTAACTAAAGTGAGAAAGTCCACCAAGCTCCAGCTCTTGAGATTGGAAAGAGAAGTATAGGTCAGACATCAAGTTCTATTTTGCATCCCCCTTCTCTCCGCCTCTTACCAAGAATCCAGGGAAATAATCAGATGTTGTAATCCTGAGCACCATGGCTCAGGACTTAGCCAGAATACATCACATACTTCCCAATTCACAAATAACCCCCAAATTCCAGCTATTTTCTGGAAGTGAAAGCAGATGTGAACAACGAAGCAATTGTGTGACTGTGTCCCTTGCTTGTCTGCTAGCACCATGGGCAATGTATTTAGTCACACTTCTACTGCATTATGACAGCTGCTTCTGGAACTCACGTCATGAGAATCAGCTATACATCAGGATGCTCCTTCATGTGGCAGTTTAAGAACATAACGCCAAAGCTTTGGGGAGTGAGGCAGGAAACTTGATGGCCTATCTTTTCCTTGACTTTTCCAAAACTGTTTCACACCACAAAGATCAAGTCTCGATCTTGTAAATGTTGTCTATGGTGATCCATATTGTTCTACACTCTTCACTCATCCAGAATTTATTGTTTTTTCGCTGTAAGGCATGTTTGTCAGGCACGATGGTGGTGAGAAAAAAAAACGCTATAGATATTTCTTTATTTAGTTTTCTTTGTGCTTACGTTTCTGAGTCTGGAGGTTCGGGAAATATCTTTTAACCTGTGTTTATCCTCTACAGAATAAGAATATTTATTCATTAACCATTGAAAGCAACATATAGACAGAAGGACCAAATATTAAAAAACATCTCACAATTTGTCCAGGAAATGTTTAGACTAGCTAAAGTGCCAAACATATAGTAGTTGCCCAATAATCCACTCCCTATGATGACAGAGTTTTTAGAGGAACAGATGTATCAACTTTCTTATTAATTGGGGGAACTTAAGAAAATATCAACTTTCCATGGGTCCTTGTAAAAATACATATATTAATTATATCCCACAAAAGGCTTCTGTGAGAACAAATCTGCTCAGTAGCTAACCAGTGAGGGGAAATGGGTCACCAACTAAGCTGCTTATGTCCCGGGCTTCCAACTCATGCCAGAGGCATTTGTGGGCATTCCTAGGCAACTTAATTCAACATTTGGCTACATCTTTGCAATTCCTTTCAAGGTAAAAAAAATTATAAAGAGAGAGTGCATTGTGGACACAGGTCCTTGTAAGATGTGTTGCTGTCATTACATTCAAAAGATGAGGAGCTGATCCACCGTTGCAAGAACTGTTTTCACAGAGCAAGGTCCTTCCCAAAGCAGCATGCTTCCAGCGGCAGGTAGGGAGGACACAGTGTCTGGCTACTTTGACCTCAAAGAATCAATGGAGTGATTTTTACTCCAGAACCCTCTGCCAAGTTTCCCAAGACTAAGTTAGGCTTTCTTCACGGGACTCTGCAGTTCAATGGGTGGGTATCTGAAGGCACAAGTAAGTTGCTTTCTTTCCTCTTGTATCCAAATAGAGCAGCCAAAAATTTAAAAAGAACCCTTTCCTACGATGTCTACTCAGCATGCTACTTAACATAAATTCAGACCTACTCACTTTCCTACGAGTTGTCTTAGAGCTTGTAAAGAACACCTACTGCCATGTCAGTCGTCTGGGTCGTTCACCTCTGCAACTCCTCTTCTAACCATCAGCCCCCCATTTTGCAAAGGGGCATAGGAAGTAGCTGTGGGGGAGGGGAGAGAACAATTAAAGCTATCTTGGTGGAAGATCTGGCACTTGGCAGCAGTTGTACCCAGGTCAGCCTTGGTGAGTGGCAGTCCATGTCATCAACTCTGTGCATAATCTCCATTTCTGCCAACATGGCACTGTGTTTGTGTACCCACAGAATGGGTCGCCTTACTTACTTAGTTATTGGACTCTTCTATGCTGAAGTCACCTTTTGGTGAGTGTTTATATGGGACACAAGTATCTTCACATCCTTCACTCTTTTGGAGATATCAATCCACATGCTTCATCCTTAGATGCCTTTCTTGCCAATTTTCTAATCATCCTCATTTCAAACTTCTGATCGTACAGCCAATCCATTGACTATAGCCCATGAATCGAATCAGTGAACATTCATGCACCTGCCATTTCCCATGAGTCAGTGAACGCTCATACATTTGGCTATTTCTCCTTGCAGACAAAATATAAGAGCATGTGTAGTGCCTAAAGATCTTCACACTGTGAAGACTTCCCTTCACTCATGTCTTTCAGGGTTGCCCTAGAAAAGGATTGTAATTTTGTAGCTGTCCACTTCTGGACAGTGCAGGCTGTGGTCCAGCTAGTCCAACCAGCCAGCGACCTGGGGGCAGGTTAACTAGTTTGTACCACTTCTTCCACAGAAGACAATTATTCTCATTATAGATTTGCCTTTCTTGTACTTAATGCTTCTGCAAAAACTACCATCCATTGACTTACTGAATGCCTTACCCACTACCATGGTATTCCACACAGTATTGCTTCACCTGTGGTGAAGAGTGACCGTAGGCCCATGATCGTAGAACCCACTGGTCCTACCATATTCCCACCATCCTGAAGCAGCTGGCCTTTTGAAGACACAGTACAGAACTGGTAGGTACTTCGGCAGGGTTCTCCAGAAGGTGATATGTTCTTTGAATCAGTGTTCAATATGTGGTATAATTTCTTCCATAGCCAGGATGAATCATGGGTTGGAAAAGGGCATTATCCACTCACTATCACCCCTAGTAACCCACTAGAAAAATTTTTCTTTCCTGTTCCCATGACCTTAAATTCTAATGGCCTAGAAGTTTTGGTTCCAAGGGCAAGAGTACTATGGCTAGAAAATATAGCAAACATTCTACTTCTTTTATAATGTGACATCAATTAAGAGAATATCAGCGGTTATCATATTTAATTTTTGAAATAACAAAAGAGTGTCCCTCGAGGGACATTGCCGCCGATTCTAAAATTTATAATGTGTTTGCAGTTGTATGAAGGATAATTATATCATGTTAGGCATAATTATGATTGGATTATTGTTTTCATTTGGAAATTAAGCATGACATAAGGAGGTATGATTGCTTGTCAAGTTGACGGGGCAGGGGGCTTGTGATGACTAGTCTCAGTTGTCAACCTGATTAATCTGGAATTAACTAAAACTCAAGCAGCTGAGTACACCTGTGAGGAGTTTTTTTCTTCATTAAATTATTTGAAGTAGGAAAACTCACTTTTTTTTTCCTTCTGAGACTGGGTTTATCTGTGTAACAGCTCTGGCTGTCCAGGAACTTGATTTGTAGATCAGGCTGGCCTCACAGAGATCTGCCAAACTCTGCCTCCTGAGCGCTTGGATTAAGGGCAAATGCAACAATGGCAGGAAGACCCACTTTTAACCTGGAACTTTCTTTTAAGGTAGGAAGATCCACCTTTAATGTGGACCACACCTTCTACTGGCAGCATATCTACAGAACATGAAAGAAGGAAGTTGGTTCTTTTACCTGCTTGCTCTCACTGTCCCTGGCAAGGCCATTCCTTCACTGGTCTACTACTTCAGGATTCCAGTGTATACTGAAGACCAACTGAGACATCCAACCTTATGGACTGAACAACTACCAGATTCTTGGATCTTCCGTTGGTAAGCAGCCATTTTTTGGACTAACTAGACCACAACCTATAAGTCATTCTAATAAGTCCCCTTTCTATATCTATCTAGATATAGATATAGCTATAGAAAGGGTATTTATTAGAATCTAGATATAAATGATATGAGATTCATCCTGCAAGTTCTGTTTCTCTGGAGAACCCTGACTTGCTTGACTAGCATTGTTGTTTAGCTTAATTAACCTGTTGCCAAATGCAGTCTTCAATATCATGAGACCCTGATATCAAAGGAGAGAGAATCTGAGGGTATTTCATCTTTAATCTCCCTTCCTGAAGGATGCTTTTAGGGACTTGGATTGTAGATTAGTCTCAAGAGATAGTTTTTGGAGAATTACTGTGGGATTGTGGCACAGATATGAATTACTACTGGGAGACAGTTCCTGCCTTATCTGAATAGACTCTCAATAAGAGAATATCCTATTCAATTGGAAAGTGCCCCTTACTCCCCAATGTGAGTCACTTTGAGAAAGCCTAGAGCAGAGAACTGGGTGAGTTACTAAGTAGCAGATAGACACTCCTCTGTCTTCTCTAGATTTTCCATTTCTATCTTTTTTGAAAGCAGGGGTTCTCTGTGTAACCCTAGATATCCCAGAGCTTGCTCTGTAGATCAGGCTGGCTTCGAACTTATAGTTCTGCCTGTCTCTGTCTCCGAGTGCTGGGATGAAAGGTGTGTGTCACCATAGTCTGGCTTCCCTTTCTAACTTTTGACAATATTTGATGGAGATGGTCTCTTGGCACTTGTGCTGGCTAGTATGCCACTGAGGGAAATGCACAAGACCATATTCCAAAGCTCCCTTGAAATATTCAAGCCACATGACCCATGTTTTGGCTACTGAGATGTTAGAAGCAAAGATGCTTGAAAAGCCCCTCCACAACTCATTAGTTTCGTTTGGGTTTTCCTTGTTGAGGCAACTGTTGGTATTCCGGATGGTGGGCTCTGTTAGCCTAGGTCTTCAAGGAAGTGAAGTAGAACCTTTCCTCCCTCTTTCTCCACTCACTCAATGAGCAGACTCTTAGAGCAAGAATGAATCACTACGTCCAAACCGCTGAAGTGTGGAAGCTGCTGCCATAGCATCCGCTGGATATGTCCTACCCGTGCAAATAAACAAAATGCTCGAATCCCTGGGAACTGGTGATTATCTTCAGTAGATTCAGCTCTAGCCCTCTGAACGAGCTCTGTGGGACCCTAGACTAACAACTAGCTGGATAGCTTACAATCCTCTTTCCAGCACATAACTTGGTTTTGCCTTTTTGTATCCTGCAACTGAAAATAAGTGACTTTGGACAAACCATCTGTGTAGGCATGAGGAATACAGTCATGCTGTAGTCTGGAAAATGTATAACAGAGATGCCATGAAACATGTAATCTTATTGACATTGATTTTCAGCTCCTAAACTAGCCATACAGGGGCTGTGGACCACAGGCTCACCATAGCCAAAGGTGGCATCTGGCCTTTAGGACAAAAAGACCAAGAATTCTTTTTCTAGGCTTTGTAGAGAACGTCCAGTTTTCAGGGGATGAGTTATACTAGAAAGTTAGAATGTAAACCAGACACCATTTATTTATTCATTTGCCAGAGGAGTTTGTTTCAGTAGGATAAATACCCATGAGAACAAACCAGAATAACTCTTCCCTATAAGAAAAAAAAAACGAAGGCAGACAGAACATACAAAAGATAGTTGATACATGGACATTAAGAGGCCAGCCATCTTGCAGGCAATGATCACCCACACCCTGAAGGTGGTCCTTTTGGATTTTGATCCCCACCCCCATTTTCTCTCTTTCTCCTCTCCTTCCTCATCCTCTGTTTCTTGGTCAATATTGGATGTACTAATTTTGGTTTTTTTTTTTTTTTTTGCTTTCAAGTTCCTGATTTTTCTTCCATGAAATTCAACAAAGCTAATTCAATGCTGTCTCGAGTCTGTCATCTGTTCTTGTAAACAGCATTTTACTGGACCACATCCATGCGCATTAATTAACATGCAGTCTGTGCTTGCCTTCCATTCACTCCACTAGCAAAGGTAAAGTCTGTTGATATTCATGATCTGGTTTTGTTTACAAAAAATTATGTTGCTCCCTGATGCAGACAAGGCCATTACTCTCTAACCAGACAATTTTTTTTTTTGCTGATGGTGATGATTCATAAGTTATAATTAAATGCAACCTTGGGGGGGTCATCCAAAAAAGCCACCTAAGTTTGGTGAATCTATAATCATGTGCACATATGTTCTTGTGGTTTTGGTGGTTGACAAAAATTCATTTTTCATAGTAAACATGCTGTGAACTGAATTTCAGAGATTAATATAAATAAAGGCATAATGTCCAGAAATCTGCCAAAGATATGGATTCTGAAAGACACTCCATCTTTCTCTTGTTCTTAGTTCTGTAAAATCAAATATCCTGGCCTCCAGAATGGGCTGCTGGAGCATTTTGTGAGGTCTTTTGCAAACAGGAAGGAGATTTATATCTAGTCAGCATTCACATCATGTGAATTGTCCTGTGTGGTACCACTTAAATGCTTTCTTTGGATCACTTCTAAAGTCCACAGTTATTACCTGAAGATTTGATAGCCATCTTCTCTGTAGACAAGGGATGGTTGGGGTCTTCCACTAAGAGCACTAAGAGACTCACTTCTGTGCACAAACATTCCTGATGGCTTGGACAGAACTCAGCAGGAATTCTCCTCTGAAGTAGCCTGCTAGGGGACCAGGAAAGCTCCTAGATCCTCTCCCAAATCAAGAACAGTTCAGAAAGCATTATAAAGGTTGTTCCATGGGAATGGGTTGGGTGTGAGACAGGATGCGTGTGACCATTTCCTCTGTTGTAGATGATCCTTGGTTCTCTCCAGGCTACTATGCTGAGAGCAAATGAGCAGTATTCCCGAGAATTTATTGCCAATAAAATGTTGATTCCCAAGCATCCCAAAGGTTAAATATTCAAATTCAATGAAGGGAGCGCAATAAGGATGAGCCCAAGTGGTAAGGACTTCCCTGTACAACCGTCTAACTGCCCGGTCCAATGCTAGAGCTGCCACTCCCCAGTGGCAGTACTACAGTGGACCATGCCGTAAATTTGTTTTGCAGATGTTCTGTCTTCCATCATCACCTTCAGAGGATTAGTAACTTCATTTGACTGGTTAAAGTTGCATTTGGCCATGAGACTCTCATTGGCAGATACAATATGAGCACAAGCAGCAAGGTACCAACCTCACACAAAGAGGCCTTGCATGATTTAACTCATTCCTCTCATGTCATCCGAGAAAAGTCTGCCCTAGGTAGCCACTGTTACGCTCCACCTTGGGGCCCAATGGAACACACAGCAGAGCCATGCCAACCTACAGACGAACAGCGGAAAAGTAAGTATCTTAGTGCTGCAAACCAGAGTTTTTGCTTTTATTTGTTATGTAGCAGAAACAGACTGATACAAGCAAAATACTTAACACTCGCTTCTTCTCCAGGAAAATAGAGAGAACCACGGTGCCTGCAAATACTAATGGCTGTTATGAGAGTCAAGTAAATTAATACCTACAAAGTGCTTTGGACACCTGCTGGACCATAGTAAGTGCTTAATAAGCTGTGTTAGCTGTCGTTGAAGTAAGTGTACGTGTAAGTACCTGAGCCATCAGGGTGGCTGAGCACACAGTCAGGGTGTGAAAGTGTGTGAAACTGAAGAGGGAGAGTGACCAGGCAGGTGTCAATGGAGACTCGGGCTCAGCAGAAGTACTCATTGATGCGTCGGCCACCCCTGACTCCCAAGAGCTGGGAGTCCAGGCTGGAGCGCGCTGAGAGAAGCCTGTCCGCCTCACTGAGGCTGCTCCGGGACAACTCCTCTGAGCCATCCTCGCTGTGGCCCAGTCTTTCCAAGTTAACATAGGCACCGGATGCCTCCGCGGAGCCCCCAGTGCGGCACTTTTGGCAGCGTCTTCGGAGAGCCCCGCAGCAAACCAGCAGGGTGGGAGGCAGGGCGATAATGGCTGCCACGCTGATCACCACCATGTTGATGAGCCGCTGGGTGCCCTCTGCATCTACCACCTCGTCAGTAGAGAAGATGACACACTGTTCCTTCGTAGGCACCAGGCCCTGCACACAGACACATGCCACATACTTGGTCTTTGGAGCAAGCCCCTCGATGGTGACACTAGTCTTCCCAGGCTCCACAGTCATCCTCCGCATGTCACGCTGCCCAAAGACGGCATAAAGGACACTAAAGGCCATCGTGTTCTGAGCTTGAGGGGCCTTCCACACCAGCGACACACTGTGGTAAGTATCTCCCACCACCTTGAGAGACCTGACCATCTGGACCCCCTGGGGTTCTGCTCGCTCTCTGGAGAACTCTCCTGGGACATCCATCTGTAAGTGCTGGAGCTCCAACCCCTCCTTTACGGGTGCCGAGGGCTTGGTAGCCAGAGCTACAGGTTCCGGTATATGGGGGACATGCCTGGCCACCAGCTTGTTGTTGTAAGCAGCAGCTTCTGCCCCCTCTCCTGTCCTTGGCCACGGGACCCCCGGAACCCCACTATATTCTGTAGAAGTCTGGGGTTCAGTGACAATCAAGGAGATAAGAGTTTCAGAAGCCCCTAGAAAGTTCTTGGCCTGGCAGATGTAGTCTCCTGAGTCGAAGAGAGATACAACAGGCAGATCCAGCAAAGTCCAGCTTGAGCCATCACTGGAAACTTCCTGGTGCACTAGAGAGAGAAGAGGCAGGAATGAAAGAATTAGTGAATTATCTTCACAGGCTCCCTTCTAAGGCCAATGTCACACACAGTCCCTGGTCTACACACACTATGGTGAATACCACTCATTCCAAGAAAATAGTGGCGGGCACTCAACTCTCAAGTCCCTCATGGCCCACTTTACTGGGTTACTCAGGAACAAGCTACTTAAGTGCAATGAATTGCCTGCAAAGTTTAATCTCCTCAGAGTTTACCCTTCAGGTTCTAGAGCATGGCAAACGGGTCCCATCAGGGAGCAGGCAAGTGCCTTGAGGGTAGGTAGGTTCAGGGGCAAGTATGAGGAAGAGAAGACAATCCGAAGTGCCATAACCACCTCTGCACACCCCAACTGACACATCTAATTAGCAACCTCACCTTTGTGTTTTTTGCACAGTGGAGCCTTCTGCACCGAACTGACCTAAAATCCCTACCCTAGAACAACAGCAGTCAGCCTTGTTGAGGAGCCGGAAGAAAGCTGGGGGTAATGTGAGATTTTTCCGGTTAGGTGCTAAAAAATGATTTCTGCTCGACTTGTTTTCTTCCTGTGTCTGGCTGTGACTCTGGTCCCTGATGTCATCATAAGAGAAATGATCCATCTCTGCCCACACCACTCAGCCAGAATAGATACTTCGTACACACCATAAAGCCAGGGCTAGACTGACTGGAATCCCAGCTTCTTCATATATGAGCTGTGTGATATGGGGCAGGCATTCACCTCTCAGCACTTCCATTTATTTGTATGAAAAAAGAAAAGATAATCAGGTTGCTTTTTACAATTTTGGTTTGGTTTGGCTCAGTGGAGGGGTTGATTCTGACAGACGGTCCCATGTAGCCCATTTTACTAACCTGTAACTCTTTGTGTAGCTAAGATTGACCTTGAACTTCTGATCTTCCCACCTCCCAAATGCTAGGGCTATAGACTCAGATTACCAACCTCACTGACTTTTTAAAGTTCAAAGACATTATGGACATAATTTGCTTAACACAATGTTAGACCCATAAGATTACAAGATTTCAGCAGATGGCAATTCTATCACTATTTATCCCCAATGTTTCTGGGTTAATATTTTTTAAAGGAAAAACCTGCTAAAATGTTAAATACACTAAGTATTTTCTTCCTTAAAAAAAAAAAATCAGTGTTGTGCTGGGCTGTCGGCATATACCTTTAATCCCAGCACTCGGAAGGCAGAGACAGGCAGATCTTTGAGTTCAAGGCCAGCCTGGTCTACAAGGACAGTCAGGGCTACACAGAGAAACCCTGATTCAAAACAAATTAACTTTGTATTGCTCCTAACATGGGTCCTGAGTTTCTGATAATTAAGTAACTAAGGAGAAGTGACAGGATGCATTGAGAGCCACTGTCACAACCAATGTCCAACATGCGAGCAGATTCTAGTCAACCCCATTCGGACAAATCAGAATCCAGCCTGGCTTACACCAGTCCCTGCTAATTTTGTCCGCTCTCCATTTGGGAAGCTGACCCACCTGTATGAACCCAGTGCTCAACACAGACGACCTTGTTGCTCACACACCTGTGCCATTGAGTGGGCGTCCATTGGCTCTCCTCCAGCTCATCTCAGGACCTGGGATCCCAGTTGCTCCACAGCGTAGCAATACCGTGCTACCCAAGGGGGACATGATGCTGGTCACCCCTGGACGGAGCTCTGGGCTCTGACACTTTCTCAGCTCCAGCTGGCTGAAGGCCACCCCAGCCAGGGTGCGTGGGCTGGCGCACCTCAGTCTAGGCTCGATGAAGACCAAGTTTAAAGCCCAGCCTTCTAGGAGATGAACTAGGCCATAGAGTCGACAGTCACATACCCAGGGGTTGTCCTGGAGCCCTGCAGAAGGGAGAGAGCAAGCAAGAGGTTCATGGTAGATCTCCAGATCCAGCTGCCTGTCCCCCTGAGAAAATGAGGCAGGTTTTCTGCTCAAAGTCAGCAGAACTGACCTCCAGTCCCAGCTCCTTGCCTTGCTAATATGTGACCTGAGACTTGGTTCGGCGACAGCACCGTTCTCTGCTGCTGTTTCTTTCTTCATAAATAAACTGTTTACGATATCAAGAATTAGAGGACACTCAAAAACACTCCCTGGGTCTGAGGAGATAGCTCGGCAAATAATAATCCAGCCCTTGCTGGATGAGCCTGAGGAACAGTTTGGATTTCCTAATACACATAAAAGCCAGGCAGGCATGGTGGAAGCCTGCAGTCCTCACACTAGGAAGGCAAAGGCAAACTGTAGTTAAACCAGCTGAACCAGTGAGCTCTGGGTTAGTGGGAGACCCTGCGTCAATAAATAAAATGGAGACTGACCATGAAAGGCAAGTGACATCAATTTCAGGTATGCACATTCATATACGTGGGCACCTGCTTACACACACATATGCCCCTATGCATGCAAGCATGCATACACACATGCTACATGCACATAAATATGCAAGAAGACCTAGTGACCATATGAATGGTTAGTCTCACACACTAGGGACAAAGACTGAAAATTGTACCACCTGCCTTAGAAGCAATCAAATTGATGATAAAAATTTTCGCAAGTTCCCTTCTCACCATCCATCCTTCAGATGCATTTGCGCACATATACTAAGGATGCATGGCTGAGAATAGTCTCCCGCACCGAAGCTGTTGATGAGACGGTGAAAACAATCTAAAGACCTTTGAAGGGGGGTTGGCTGCTTCACCGCGGTAAATGAACCTGCTCATTGCGGCTGTTTAGGAAGATCTCAGAGATATATTGTTGGATGAGAATATTGGTGTTTGTTAATACATACAATATGATTTTAAAAAATGACAGCAGGGGCTGGAGATGGCTCAGCAGTTAAGAGAATCTGGCACCCACATGTAGGTTCACACCCATCTATAACTCCAGATACAGGGGATTCGATGCCCTCTTCTGGCCTACGAGGGCACCAGACACACATGTGATACACAAATACTTCTAAAATTGTAAAAATACACAGCTTTTCTGTGTGTGTGTGTGTGTGTGTGTGTGTGTGTGTATGCACATGTAAAAGATAAGAATCTTTTAAGTAAACATGATAATTAGCAGCTGTCCTTGGGAGAGAGATTAGGCTAGGAAAAGGGGCGAAGAGATCATTAGCTTCTTTGCTTTGTTTTTCATGGCTTTTCCAGTTAGCCATCAGCCCCAGGAGCAGGCAGGTGCCCTGGGCAGAAAAGGCTTGCTTATTTACTTGGTAAACTTTTGGTTAATCAGGAGCAAGGAAGGATAGAAGAGGCAGAGGGTCTAGCTGACATATTGCACCGACTCATTCCATCCTGAGCTGGGAAACTGAGTTTAGGGACCTCCCAAGTCTCAGTTTTCTGATTTCTGGAATCTGAGCTGGCTCTGTTTGTCTGGGACTACTAAACCTGAAATTAACGTCGACATCATCCCATCGTCCCTCAAGTATAGAAGGTGAGCATGATATCAGTCATGATATCATCAGACTCAGAGAGGCTTGAAGAGTTGCCTAAAAAACCCAACATGCACCAGGATGGTTCTTGATGATGGATGCCATCTTGATTACCTAGGACTAGCCTGGCACGGTGGCCGGAAAGGAAGGGTCCGGTCTTCAGGTGAGCCCAGGTGTCCAGCAGCTCCAGAGGTAGCCTCATCAAGTGGTTGTTGGAGAGGTCCAGGAAAGTAAGGTTCTCCAGGAAGTGCGCAGCCTCAGGTGGCAAGGTCAACAAGCGATTGGCCTGCAGGTCCAGCAGCTGCAACTGTGGAGCATCCCTGAGCGCCGCCCAGGGGAAAGCAGCCAGGCGGTTCCCAGGCAGACGAAGCTCTCGTAGGCGACGCAGCCCCCTGAGCATGAGGGCGCTGAGCTCGCTGAGAGCGTTGTAAGGCAGCCATAGCTGCTCCAGGCGGCTGAGAGACCTGAAGGCCTCTCCAGGCACCCTGCGTATGGCGGTTCGCTCCAGGCGCAACCTGCAGGTGTCCGGAGGAACTGAGGCTGGGGGCAGCGTCAAGTCAGGGTCGCTGCACACCACTGTCCTGGTCACAGAAACGGGGGATGGGGAAGGTTTGAACAAGCATTCTTCCCTTATGAGGTCCCAGATCTGCTTGTTAACACAGACACCAACCGCAGTGTCTGGTAGGCTCTGGAGAAAGCACCCCAGAACATGGAATCAAAGTCACAGTGCCTGCCCATTGCTGTTGATAATCTAGCCAAAGAATAGAGACCTGAATACATATATAGAAAGACTCTAATACGTAATACATAGACATGCAGTGCCTATCTGTATGGGTAGGATGTTAACAAGGAAGATGGCTTGGATACAGGTAAAGGAAGGGACATTGTAGGGAAATTGTCCCTTAACGCGGCCCTGGGGAGGGATATGGATGGTCAAGGGAGGGCGTACAGGGTCAAAAGAGCCTAACATGAGTCACCCTAAAAAACTAGGCACTAAGAGAAAGAGAAACCTCTATTTAGGTGCCTATGTTACCCCGACCAAGCCACCTCCCAGGACGCATAGCAGAACTGTAATTCCCAGAGGCTCACATAGTGTGTTCAGGATCCAAACATGAAGCAGGAAGGGAGCTGGGATGCTGCTCTACAAGGTTAGAACTGGGTCTGAGGAAGGCATCTGACATACAGAAGGGGCTTTATCTCAATGTGCAGCCTGTGCCTGTGGCCACTAGAGACTGGGGTTTCTCTGCAACCTTCCATGGCCTCACTGCTCTCGCAAGACACTCTGCAGATAGTGGAATGTCCATGCATGGCAGAATTCCCAGAGTCTAAAAATTAGATCCACGGATCTCTGGGAGTTCGAGGCCAGCCTGGTCTACAAGAGCTAGTTCCAAGACAGGCTCTAAAGCTACAGAGAAACCCTGTCTCGAATAACCAAAAGCAACCAAAAAAGTTAGATCCATGGATTCTGGTACTGGTTCCATCACCAATGGCATGTGACACTGAGACATTTGCTCTCTGTGGATGGTGTCACTTTTGTGACCAGAGTGACAAAAGCACCCTCACAACACTGTCCTTAGTCATCAGCCATTTTCCAGGCTGATTGAGCATCATTACAGATCAGCCTGTCTTACTTAGTAAAAGCAAATTCACTTCCCATATCAATTAAATCATCAAACACATCAAAAATAGAATGCTTCCTTTCTCTGGAACAGACAAGTTCTTTTTTTCTGGAGGTTTCTCTCCATTCTCAGCCTCTATCAACCCCGATCTAGCCAACATCGAGAGGAAGGTAGTGCCAACAACATCATTTCCACACTCAGAAATGATGAGTGGTTCTCCAGTATTCACACGAGGCAAAGAAGAAAGGATGATGAACGCCACAAGGTTGAGAAGTTGGTAGGAAAAACCCCGCGTGAGGGACTGAAGTCCTTGAACCCATTAGAAACTAAGTTTCTTCCTGAATCAGCCAAGGACATGGAAGAAAGATGACTTAAAGTTCTCTGACGAGAGCAAGAAAGTGAGCTCCATGAAAAAGGCAAGAGTCCGCCAACCACAGTGGTTTTCCTTCCAAGGTCCATGAAGTGGAGAAGAAAGCATGAGGGAAAATCAAGGAGTGGGCTGAGGAAGGAGGGAGCTTCCTGCTACAAAATGGGCATTTCTGGCCTTGTAGATAATCAAGTGGGAGGAAATACATAAGGAGGCATGTGTCCCACCATGGGTTAGGAGGCAAAGTCACCTGAATGTGACTGAATGTCTTGTGGAGGTCACATGTGAGAATGGGAGATGCCTAGAAAGAAGGCTGGGAGGTGCAAAGAGGAAGGAAAACAGGAAGGAAGCAGATGAAGGGAAAGAATGAGAGACGGAAGAAACCTCTAGACTTCTAAAAGAGGGCTTCACCCCACCAGAAACACGAAGAAAGGCTCAGGAAAAACTTCCAGACCCTGGCCCCTACATGTCCCACACCTCATAGGCAGAGTAAACTCCCTGGGTACTGAAGATGACCCATCACACACTGCTTTCCCAAGATATTGTGTCTCAAGGGTCCCTGATCCAGCATGTCTATGTGTATCAGATAGCCTCAGGTGGGAGCAGGTGACTCGTGAGTAAGTGGACAGCTGCCAGACATCCAACCCCTCCCAACTCTGCCTAGCCAGTGGAGCTGTGAAGGCTTGATGGCCCATCCCGCACCTGGAAGTGTCCTACCTGGCCTTGCTGCCGTCACTCAAGGTGTGCAGGCTGCAGCTGCATTGAGAGGGACAGATGCTCCAGGCCTGGTGAGGTCCCCCAAGTGCAAGGAGCCAGACCATGCCCAGGGACACCCACATGACTTCTGGCTCCTCTTGGGCCCAGGCAGGGAACCTGTCCCCAGGAATGCTCTGTCCTGCTTGTCCAGTAAGTCCAGCAGCTACCAACTTGCTCATCACTCTCCAACCCCCACCCAAGGCTATGGGATAAACACAGGCTGGGGATTAGGGAGGGAGCCCCAGTCCTAGCACTTAGCAGCTTATTGCTCCCTGAATCACCCAGTCTTGAGGGGAGGGAGAGAATCCCTCTAAAGCCACAGCCCCAGGCAGAAGAAGCTGGGGCGCAGCAAGATAAAGCAGATGGGCCGCTGCCCAGAGGCACGTGACTAGCTGAGTAGTGGACTGGGCTGTTTATTTGCAAAGAACTTCATTTAAACCAGGCCATGGGTAACAGATCTGTTTCCTTGGGGTGCAAGGCTTAGGAAAAAAAAAACAGAACTGTGGTCTCTAATAAAGGTCTTTGAAAATTGTCTCCTGTGACAGTCCTAGAAAAAAATAGGAGTGACAAGAAGCAAGGCTTTCTGAAGAGAATGCAAGCATTAGCAAGAGTCCATGCATCAGGGCACAACCCCTGTACTCAGATCTCAGATCACCACTTACAGAAGATAAAGCTTTTCCACCTGAGAGCTGCTGAAAATTAGCCCAGGCTTGCCCATCTGTGGCTGTCTGCGGGACAGAGCCTTCCCACAAACTGTAAATTTCTGGAACTTACAGGCACTTGCTCACCAAGGAGCTGGGAAGATTCTGTAGTGCTGGGAGACATTAGCAATGTCTACCTATGCTCACATACATGGGCAAACACCTGCCGTTCCTCAGCTACCCACAGAGCTCAGTCTTAGATATCAGTGGGCTACCTTTTGAGGCATTTCCACCCATGCTTACAGCAAGGGGGGTCACTGCAAGGGGAAAGGGGTCTGCCTTCCTCAAGGGTCACCCACCAAGAAGGGTCCTAGAGCTGGATGTCACAGAGGTTTTTATTTGTTTTCTCTTCTCCAACCCCATCCTGCAAAACCTTCCCAAGATGCCAGGGAGGAGGGAATTTGAGATCTCCTGAAAAGTTACCCATTCACTGGCTTTGCTTTCTGACTCAGAATACTTGGTCCTCCGGCTTTTCTGGTAGATTCCACAGTCTGGCATGCATAATGGCCTAGTCAAGCCTAGGCTGGTGAGGTTGGACCCAGGAAGACACCTGGAGACTTGCTAGATAGTTTTATGTCAACTTGGCAAAAGCTGGAGTCATCTGTGAGGAGAGACCTTCAATTAAGAAGGTCTTTATAAAATCTGGCTGTATACAAGCCTGTAGGACATTTTCTTAATAGTGATTACAGGGGAGGACTCAGTTATTTGTGGGTGGGGCCATCCCTGGGCTGGTGGTCCTGGGTTCTATAACAAAGCAGGCTGAGCAAGTCATGTGAAGCAAACCAGTAAGCAGCACCCTCCATGGTCTCTGCATCAGCTCCTCCCTCCAGGCTCCTGTCTTGTTTGAGTTTCTATCCTAACTTCCTTCAGTGATGAACAGTACTATGGAAGTGTAAGCCAACAAACTCTTTCCTGCCCAAGTTGCTTTGGTCATGGTGTTTGTTGTAGCAACAGTAACCCTAACTAAGACAGAACCCAGTGCATACACACAGTGCCTAGCTCCATGCCAAGCCAGTCTAGACAGGACCAGCTCCTGAAAAAAAGATGCTTTTCTTACATTCTCTTCCTATCCGACCAATAGCATTTTCTTAGTGTTAATACAGTACCTCTCACTCTCCTTCTGAAATCAAAGATGCCCCGGCCTGCTGCCACACCCAGGCTGCCTTTTCCTCTTCTTTGGAATGCCTCCACTCAGACTTCATTTAGTTGACTCTGTACTTTTTCCCTAACTTTGTCCCTTCTCTTCTTTCCTGATGTCTTTGGGGGTCTTGTGGGCATGGGAAGCCAGCCGCAGGTGTTAACCAGCAAGTTAGAAATCAGAAAAGAATAGGTAAGGCCCTGGAGGATGTAGCTGCAACTTCGGGCTCAAAGAGTCATTAAGTTCGGACTTAGGTAGGTATTGATAGGAGGGAAGGTTTGTGACCTGGGCGCTGCCAGAACAGAATGAGTTGCTCTTCTAGAGGGGATCAGAGGTAGTGCCTGTATGCTGGTATGCTGCAGCTCCACTTCCAACTCACTGCATGGCCCTGGGCTGATTCCTAACTCACTTATCTCCAGTCTCCTCATCTGAAAAGGACGGATTCTGGCATCTAAACCATGGGGTTAGTTTGAGGAGTCTTCTGATGACCACCCTTAGTGTGGTCCCTAACTTCAGGAGACATGCACTATTTTGCTAATAGCCTTCTGGGACTTGGTTTCTCCATCTGAAGATTAGTTGTTGCACAGATCATTGTTTTCTGATGTGGATTTCAGTATGAGCAGGTAGACAACTTGAGTCAAGACCTCGTGTGGAGAAACCAAAGTTTTAAGTGAGTTTTGAGGCACTTTGAAAAAGAGTGCAAGCCGTCCTTCATGCTGAGAGATACTTTATGCATGCATAGCTCGAAGGTTGTGTGGGAGATAGGAAGTGAAGCCCCAAAGTCTAAATCCACAATATATTCAAACCAGCACTTAACTAGGAAAAGGCAAGGAACACAAATGCCTAAGCTGAATAGATAATGACCCAATGGTTGCAATGCAGAGCTATAGCCAGTAATGGCAGCTTTGAAACCAGAAGCTGAGGGTCTGATACCTGTCAACACTTTTTTTTATGGCAGCACATGACTTCAAAAGCATAACCCTTCCCTGAATGCTTGCCTGTATATGCCAATGTACACACACACACACACACACACACACACACACACACACACATGCACACACACATGCGCATGAACGTCCAGATACTTAGCTTGTCAGGAACTGTGCACATAGAAGGACCTGGCCACTATCCAATTCTCAGGGACAGCTGCAGCTCAAATCCTTTCTTCCGCTTCCCTCTCTTGGTTATGCAACCCGTTCCCAATTCAGCTTTTGGTCACACACCATTTGGATCCTAGACCTTAATCCTGCCCAGGGGGGCTGAAATGAACAAGGCAGGGCTCATTCCAGCTTCACACAGGCGCCACTGTCCTTCTGCTGAATGGATTCTTTCTGTGTGAGCCAAGAGCAAGACTTAGAAGGGTGAGGAAAACAGAAGGTGTTCAAAGTCTACCATAGTAAGCTCCATGTGCCAGTGGGTGGGGTAACCCTTTATAAAGGAGGAGCCTGGCTTCAGAGAGCCAGGAGAGAGCTGAGTGGCCGACAAGGAGGGTGTCCGAGGATGGCAGCAAACAGGGCCCTGCCTGCTGGTTTTGGGGAACTCGAGGTGCTAGCTGTGGGGACAGTGCTGTTGATAGAAGGTGAGCCAAGCAAGACCTTGGGTGGGGCGAGGACCCAGTGGTTACCAGAACCCAGGCCACAGCCATGGAGGGGGAATGCCATCCTGGCTGCCTCTCCTCTGGATCCAGGGGTTATTCTCACCTCCCCCTTAGGAAGTAGCATGCTGGGTAGGAGCCAGGATAAAGAAGTCAGGCAAGGGCCAAAGACAGAGGCCCTTGGACAGGAGATAGCTGCTGAGGAGGTAACTGGACCAGGCCTGTGCTTTTCATGTCCCTCAAGCCAATAGAAAATTTAATCCATTTCCCCAGAAATTTTGCTGAGACTGTCTTATAAGAGCATGTACTCAGAAGTCTCCAGAGATAGACAGTTCAGCTGACTTCCCACTGGGGGACATTGTCACAGTATTGCCTAGTCATAAAGGTGTGTCTGCAGAGGCAAAGTTGAATCATTAGTATAAAATTATGGTTTAAATAGCTATACAGGGAATTTAAGTTCATTAGCCCCGGGCGACCTCTGCCTTAGTCTGCCACTACCCCCACCAAGTCTATATCAACAATCAAAGTTTTTTCTCCAGCAACAGCTACTTAGGTCCAAGAGATGCCTACCTCAAGTTAGAATCTCTAAGATGCTTAGTGAGTACAGAAATGGGATTCTCCCCACAGCCAGGCTGGTGGGGTACAGTCTCCATTCAAACCGGACCCAGAAGAGTAACCGTGCATTCTTTCACATGGCGAGGACTAACAGTGGGGGAGGGAGTGACCATCAGACCCTGCAGATCCTGGACATCATGGAGTGGGCCCCATTTTCTGGGAACCCTTCAACTTAGCCTGCTTTTCGGGTCCTCTAATATGCTAGGAAGTTTACTTCATGTCTTTACATTTGCTTCTCTTTCTAGGATTCTTTCCCATACACTGACTTACACAATTTTAAAGGAAAAAACTTTCTCTCTCCATCACCACCCCCCGCCCTTTCTAATAAGAGGGGGATGTTATTGAGGCTGTAACCTAGGGCTTTCACAAGTCAGATAAGTTCTCTACTGCTAGGGAGATGCGTAGTCCTGTTTTGACTTTCTAGCTTTGAGGTAGAGCTATGTAGGCCTACCTTGGATTTGCAATTCTCCTGCCTCAGTTTCTTCAGTATCATGCCCACCAGGTTCAGCTCTTGCTCTTTTATTTTTTATTTATTTATTTATTTTTTTTTTTGGTTTTTCGAGACAGGGTTTCTCTGTAGCTTTGGAGCCTGTCCTGGAATTAGCTCTTGTAGACCAGGCTGATCTCGAACTCACAGAGATCCGCCTGCCTCTGCCTCTGCCTCCCGAGTGCTGGGATTAAAGGCGTGCACCACCACCGCCCGGCAGCTCTTGCTCTTTTTTTTTTTTTTTTTTTTTTTTTTGGTTTTTCGAGACAGGGTTTCTCTGAAGCTTTTTTTTTAGAGCCTGTCCTGGAACTAGCTCTTGTAGACCAGGCTGGCCTCGAACTCACAGAGATCTGCCTGCCTCTGCCTCCCGAGTGCTGGGATTAAAGGCGTGCGCCACCACCGCCCGGCTAGCTCTTGCTCTTTTAAAACAAGAAGCTAAGGTTAAGAAAGTTCAAGGAACAGCAAGGGAGTGACCAAGCTAAAATTGAAAGTCTGGTCTCTGCTTCTCAAGAACCCCTCCTGCAGCTTCACCTCCTTGCCTGGTGTCCTCGATCACTCTAGGCTCTGAGTTGGATCCTCCCCTCCAGGTCCCTCCAGGGCATGGCCCCACAGCCCTTGAAAGAGGCATTTTGAAATCTGAAAGACTCGAGACTTTCTGTCTCTTTTTGTGCACTCAGCGCATGTGTGCTAACGAGCATCTCTGAGCCACGGAGAGAAGACTGAATGACAGGGTCCATGCGACACGCTCTTCAGGGACTGTCACAGCACAAGCCACATTGGGCTGTGCAGTCCTCTGGTGCGTCTTCCTGTCAGATCCTCAGTTGGTAGTGAACAGGGAGAATCACAGACTTCACTGCCTGAGGGTCATCCCACCAGAGTAGCAATCGAAAAGATGTGTGAGAGGATGCTGAGGTGAAATCTGGGAGGTTCCTGAAACTCCACCAACCCCAGACCCAGCTTGTGATGCCCACATGGGCCTCACCTCGGTGCCAGCCTCGATACCACCCTTCCTTTCAGCGCTCTCTGGCCTCAGCCTCAATGGCCTGACCATCTTCTCTTTCTGCAAGACTCCAGATCTGCGGACTCCCAGCAACCTGCTGGTACTAAGCCTGGCCCTGGCAGACAGTGGGATCAGCCTGAATGCCCTTGTTGCAGCTGTATCGAGCCTCCTCCGGTACCAGCCCCTTCCCCTTCCATAGTCTCTGGCACCTCGGGGTCATGGTCAAGCAAACCAGAGCCTTCCTTTCTACCTATAGAAAACGGTCACAAGGTCAGAGGTTAAGTAGGCGGAATTAAGTTAAACTCAAATTCCTGGTTATTGATGAAGACTTAGCCACTGTCTGTAATTGCAGGGGTTTCTCAGACCTGAGCAAAGAGACGGTGGACTGGAGGGATTCAGAACCTGAGCCCTGCGTTCAAGTGGTTGAGCCTTGAGTCCTTGCTTTATCATTTCCAGTCCTGGGATACATCTACCAATTACATATTACAACCTAATTCATATGTTTGGTTGGATGTACTGGTTTAATTATTTACAAACAGCTTGAACTAATACTCTATGGTAGGCCCTAAATAGGTGTTTGTTAAAGCAAACATGATTTAGACCAGTGTCTAGTACCTCATGTGCATACCAGGGTCTTGTCATGCGGTCTGCAAAGGTGTCTTTGGAGTCTAAATTAGTAAGAATTCCTCCTCTCACAGTGAACCAGTGCTTCTTCCTCAGCTTCACCATGGGAAGGAGAATCCACAACTTGGGGGTTTACCCTCTAGGTTTGCCTTCATCTGTTGTGGTACCCTGGATACGAAATTTCGTTTCTCTTGGCCTCATTACCCACCTGTAAGGGAGATGATCATCCCAAAGGACCTTTCACCCATTGGTGGTTCCTTAGCCCACTGACCTAAACGCCAGGGGTCCCAGTTCCACCATGGGAAGATACTATTAATTAATAAGGTCCTCTTTGGGGGAGCAGGGATAGCATCCAGGAACCTTCCAGCTTCCTCTGGGCAGGTGTGGGTGCGGGGAAGGATGGAGGGAAGGTTCATTACGCCCATTGTTTCCCACAGGCGCTGGCCATATGGTTCAGAGGGCTGCCAGGCTCATGGTTTCCAGGGTTTTGCAATGGCACTGGCAAGCATCAGTGGCAGTGCAGCCATCGCCTGGGGTCGCTACCACCACTACTGCACCCGTATGTCTCTGGGCCTGCTGACTGTGGGGACACTGAGTGCATGAGGATAAAAGAGAGGGCAGGGTGGTCAGTAGTCAACTCAGCTCAGTGTTTTCCAAACAGGAGAGTGTGGTTGGGAGGGAGGGCACACGCACATAACGTATTACATTCATTACAGAAGAGGAGGGAGAGGGAGGATGGAAAGGCCTGCTTTGAGATGTTCATTAGAAAGACTGTGTCTGCCCTTGCTACAGTCTTGCTTCAAGTCTTTGAACCTCAGTTTTCTTACCTGCATGATTATTTTAAAAAACAATCTTTTGCAGGGCGGTGGTGGCGCACGCCTTTAATCCCAGCACTCGGGAGGCAGAGGCAGGCGGATCTCTGTGAGTTCGAGACCAGCCTGGTCTACAAGAGCTAGTTCCAGGACAGGCTCCAAAGCCACAGAGAAACCCTGTCTCGAAAAACCAAAAAAAAAAAAAAAAATCTTTAGAGATTCATTTTGAAAATAAATGAGATCATGGGCATAGAAAACATCCTGGAAGTCAGGTAAATTTGGGGGACAGAAGGAGGGTGAAGTATGTGTGTGTGTGTGTGTGTGTGTGTGTGTGTGTGTGTCAGAAGGAGGGGTCTGGGTATGTTCCCACCATGCCATTTCATGGGTCCATGGCAGAGCCACATGAAGATGAACCCAGGTCTAGATTTCCCAAGCTTTGCTGTAGATTTTGTCATTAGTGTGCCACCTGCTCTGCGGTTGCTTGTCGTCTTTGATTTTGTTTTGAGGCAGGCTCTTATGTACCCCAGGCTGGCTTCAGACTCCCTATGAGTGCTAGAATGACAGGCATGCCCTACCAAGCCTGCTTCATGCAGTGCTAGGGATAAACCTAGTGGCTCACGCATGCCAGACAAGCACTGTGTTAATGAGCTATGTCCCTAACCCTTGGTTGTTATTTTTTTTCCCCAGCAAATAAGTTACTTTAAAAAATGTCAGACTTTTATTTTAGTTCTATGGGCTTTCTTTTATCTCATTAGTTCTGTTTTATGACAGTCTCAGGCAGCTCAGGCTCCATATGAAGGCAGGGTGACTGAAATCCTGGTCCTCCCGTCTCCATTTCCCAAACCAGCTATTATGAGTGTGTATCACTGTGCCTTGCCTAGTTCTCTTTAGAACTTAATTAGGATCTGGCTATATAGCTCAATTGGTAGGGCTTTTGCTTAGCATCTACAAGGCCTTGGATCTAGCCCTCAGTACCACAAAAACCTGGTGTGATGGTGCACACCTTTAATGCCAGCACTTTAAATGGAGGATGACAGAGCCAGAACAACCAGGAGTTCAAGGTTGTTTTCAGTTACTTAGTGAGTTCAAGGCCAACCTGAGTTACAAAAGGCCTTATCTCCAAATCAACAACAAACAAGGCCAACCTGAGTTACAAAAGGCCTTATCTCCAAATCAACAACAAAAATAACTAATGTTTATTCTTCTTAACGTCCTATTCTAAATGACAGCTGTGAAATCACAGGTGTCATGCACTTAAATTTCAGTACATGTTAAAACCCACAACATTACCACTAGCAGAGAGAGGCACATGAGCATACTTTGAGGAACTGTAATTCCACTGACCTAGACAGAAAACCTCCGGTGTGCAGCCTAAGAAACAGGCATAGAGCAGAAGGTAGGCAACCAGTCCCATGACACTAGCCCAGTAAATAGAGCTAGCACCGGCATTGAGTATGGCCAGGATGTCTCCAGAGGGTGTTAATTCCTTTCTCAACTGAGTCCAAGTCTTTCATGGTGGATTTTATCAGCATGAAGGCTCCTTTAGGGTCCATGACCCCCACAAGCCTAACCTTCAGGCATCAAGAGCCTCTCTCTTGGTGAAAAACTGCCTTGTTTTTACTCTGAGTGATGCTAGGCTAGCCTCTCCTGTTAACATGGCCTTGGGATCCTTCTTTATGGCTTCCATATTGCCTTTTCCAAATATCCCCAGGATCATCACAACATACACACAAGCAAACACACACATGCACACACACACTCACATGCATGTGCACACATATGCACAACGCCTGCACACATATGTATGCCTGCACACATGTAGACATGCATACACACATACATGGAGGGAGGGGAGAGGAAGAGAGAGAGAGAGAGAGAGAGAGAGAGAGAGAGAGAGAGAGAGAGAGAGAGAGAGAGAGAGAGAGAGAGAGAGAGAGAGAGAGAGAGAGAGAGAGAAAGAAGAGAGAGAGAGGAAGAGAGAGAGAGTCTTCTCTGGGAGTCACAAACATCTCTTCAATTAACCTCCAACCGCACCATGCCTTTGCATCAAATTCCTTTCTGCTTTGAGGAGTGCAACAGAACAGCCTGAAGACAGGGACTAGTGAGGAGGGAGGCCAGGCTCATCTGCTCCATTATTGGGTGACAGTGAACACTCTATCATGGAAATGTTTTTCATGCAAAAAGGCTTCTGCCCCACGTGGGCAAAGCTGGATGTTAATTACCACGCTCTCTGATGGAGTAAAGGGTGCCTTAGTTGGCCTGGGATACTATAACAAAACATCAAAGAGTAGATGGCTTAAACAATAAAACTCTATTTCTCTCAAGCCTGAGATCAGCATGCCAGCATGTCTAGGCGTGCTTGGTGCAGCTCATCTTTGTATATGTTCACCAAACTACATCTTTGTTTGTTTGTTTGCATGTTTGTTTGCTTGTTTGTTTGTTTTGAGACAGGGTTTCTCTGTGTAACAGTCCAGCTGTCCTGGAGCTAGCTCCTGTAGACCAGGCTGGCCTTGAACTCACAGAGATCTGCCTGCCTCTGCCTCCTGAGTGCTAGGATTAAAGGTGTGTGCCATCACTGCCATGTACCAAACTGCATCTTCACAGTTCATTGCTCTCATGTCTGTCCTTATATGAATATGAGAGTTGTGAACTACACTGCAGTCTAGAAAGATCCATACTAAAGGAGCATGAAGCTCACTCAGGGACTCCCCATTCATGATGAGTGAGCTCCCAAAGTTTTACCTTCAACGGCCATCACACTACATGTATCACAATACAAATAGACATTACAATCTCAGCACTTGCATTGGAGGACACAACCTATCTTTAGCAGGGAAGTGCACATTCAAACAAAGTTCATCTGATGTGTTATCAGGAGAGGCTAGGTGTGGGGTGAGGGAGGTTGTAGACCTGTTCTTCTTTGCTTGTCCTATCGGGAGCCCTGTCTTCTGCCCTGGGATCAAAAGGGCTCAACAAATAATCCACAGAGAGACGAGGACACCTGGGACAGATGTGCTGAAGACAGGCCAGTCAAAGAGGCTGCAGAAGGTAGAGAACATGACTACAGCTGGTCAGTCAGGCTGGACCACATCACACCCTAAAGAGGCTGTCAGTACAATAGCTTCCACCAGCAGTCCTGAGATCAAATCCAGGTCCCTGAGCTTCTGTGGAGCATCCTGAGAGCAGACACCTGCCTCTCAGCAAGCCCCCCTCCTCTACCCAAACTACTGTATAGATCTCTTCCTCAACCTTGGCCTTGGGTGACACATCTGTCTTTTGTTTACATTCCCTCCCTCCTCCTCTCTGTTCTCTAAGGATGATTTAGGATATATGAGGAGACCGTCACGCCCCATGATCTCTTTTGCTCATCATAGTCTTCAAATGCAGAGAGCTTCATGCTCAGTATGGAGAAAACTGAGGTTCAAAGATACCCATGCTATTACTATTGGACTAGGGATTTGGGGACTCTGCAGCAACTAAGTCCATTCTTTTGAATGTAGTCAAGCTATCTCTTTACAACCTATCTTTCTTTCCTCTATCTCATACAGGTAGACAGTTGGCATGGAACACAGCCATCCCTCTGGTGCTGTTTGTGTGGCTATCATCTGCCTTCTGGGCATCCCTGCCCCTGATGGGCTGGGGCCACTATGACTACGAGCCTTTGGGGACATGTTGTACATTGGACTATTCTAGAGGTGACAGGTGAGATAAAACTTGTAGCTTTGAGGCTCACTTCTACAGGGATCTTGACTTAAGCTTCTGTGGGAAGAAAACTCAACTGGAACAATGTCAAATTTTGGAGAAACCCAAAGGAGCATTATACAGTGGGTCATTGGTCTGTGTCAGTCATAACTATTATGGGACTCCACTACCCTTTGGCCCTCTTCAGCACAGGGAGTTGTCTTGGTGCAGAATGCATTGATTTGGGGAGGCACCCAGGCCCTCAGACAAACATATCTAAAGCACATAAGGACTTTACATAGGTGGGGACCTGCCAGCATGGAGATATGTTCACCATCTTTTCTCAGCATGTAATGTGGGCTAAACCCTGTCAAAATAGGATTGAATATGAATACATGCAGTCTCCACAACCATGGAATTTTCTTATACTACCGCACCATCTGTGTGTCTCTGGGGGAGAAAGAGATTAGAAAATCCATCAGGTATCAATTTGGGGATTGGTCACAATGACTTCTAGCACCAAGCCTCCCCGCAATCCTCCCTCTTGTTTCCAGCACAGTTACATTGGATTCGTGTTTTACAGACAAGGCAGACTCATGGAACATTTGCCCCTGATAACAGGCTTCTCACGTCAAATTGACCTATGCATTTGGATGATCCTAATGTCCTGCAGAACATCACCCACCAAGGCTTCCTCATGCTTCTCCTTAGTGAACAAACAAAATGTATCCCTTGAGTAGCCTCCCCTTCATGAAGTCAGGAATGCATCCTTATGACTCCCAGTTGTTTCCGGTCATCCTCCCAGTCCCTCGAGGCCTGAACCGAGACCACAGGCTCTTTGGCAGACCCTTTAATGAGTTTTCCATTGTTGATTTTTGAGACACTAGCTCACACTAGCTCAGGCTGTCCTGGAATTCACTCTAGAACTCAGGCTGGCAGTGAACTTGTGGCAATCCTCCTGCCTGGCCTCCCAGGTGTGAGTCACCATACCCAGCCCCTTCATTGATTGCTTAAAGAGATAGTATCCAGTCTCTAACACCTATGGGTTATTTTCAAATCCTTAAGCAAATCAAGAAATGTCCTTGGATATTCTTCCCTCTCGGCCCACTGATACCTTCAGAATTTAGTGACTATATTTTCCAAAATGAAGAATTTCATCCACCCTTGGCCAACAAACAAAACAGCAGGGCTGAGCATCTGAGCTTGAAAAAGAATCCTTTCTTCATCTGAGTTCCTGGTTCCCAAAGGCAAACTTCAGGAAGACCTATGGCTCCTGACTACCCAGCAGAGATTCGCTGGGTACAGGAGCACCGAGTATGAGCACATGTCTAAGATGGGGTGCTGCCACTCACTGTCCAGCACCGACACTGGTGGCATCCTGAGCTGCTGGCATCCTGGGTGAGGTGACCTCTGTTTTTCTCTGCTCTGCCTGTAGAAACGAAATCAGTTTCCTTTTCACCATGGCCTTTTTCAACTTCCTGGTGCCGCTTCTCATCACGCTCACTTCGTACCGGCTCATGGAACACAAACTCTCCAGGAGCGGTCATCTTCCGGTAAGAAGCCAGCTCCTGCAGCAGCGGGGGCCACTGGGTCCTCTCCGAGCCCCTGGCAACATTCATGGCACGACAGAAGTCGGGGTTTTGCAAAAGTCATCAGAAAAAAAAGCAGCTTGCATAGATCATATATTGTTAGGGCTAGAAAATACCTTTCTGTTGCTCAGATTTCCAAAGCTTAGGCAGCAAGGGCCCAAACAAGACCGATTTGCCCAGATCTCGCAGCCCCGAGATCCAGGCTCCCACATTCCATCCTGCAGGCTGTTATGCTTCAGTCTCCCTAGGGATTTGAGGCTTGGCATTAAATTGCAGGACTCTTCAAATGCTGCTTTTTAAATTGCTTTGCTATGTTTAATTTAATCACAGTCACAGGCTATTACCCACCACATCAAACCACACCTGCAAGCACATTTGTCCAAGAAAATGATGCTTTAAAATAAGACCTCCTGGCCAGCTCAGAATTCCGATATTAAAACTCTCGTGCCAGAGATTTTCATTTGACTCTGCCCCTTAAGCAATTAACAAATGAGCCGTAACTGGCAGCAAAGGGTTGTTTTTAAGGAAAGCAAATATTGATATTACAGACATTATATGTATTTTCACTTCATCTTTGTGAATCTTTTCTGATGAGTGGAAGCTTTGTCACAGACTGGGAAGAGGTGCGGAGAAGGGAGCTAAAGGACTCACCCATGCCCCACGTTTAGTAACAGCAGAGGTGGAGTGGATCAAATCCCAGACCTGAAGCTCTTCCACAAAGTGCTCGATTTTAGTGCATAAAAATATTCTTTTTAGTAAGACAATATGCCACTGAAATTTATTCCTGTGAATTAGAAAACAACATTATATATTACTTTCATCTGTGGGTCTAACTAAAATGTCGAGGGCTGCCCTGGGACAAAAATCCTGGCCCCGACCCTGGAGGCCAGAGCACTATCTCCTCGATTCTTGTCCACATTGCTTACCTCAACATTAAAAATTATTTGTATTAATTCTTTGAGAACTTCATACAGTGTGGTTTTATTTTATTCAATCACACCCCTTCCCATAACTCCTCTCAGGTTCACCCCTACTTTCTTTATCCCCAGCTCATGTTCTCTTTTTAAATAACTGAATCCACCAACCCCAATTTGTGCTGCCCATATAGTTACACACATGGGACCTTTAACTGGAGCATGGTCAGCCAACCAGAGTTTACACCCTTGAAAGCCACCAACTGGCCATAGCTTCTTAGGGGTGGAGCTCATGAACCACTTCCCACTCCATGCTAGAAAGTTGGCTGGTTTGGTTCCATGCAGACAGCCACAGCTTCTGTGGCTTCATGAGTGCAGCTGTCATGTCATTCCCTGAAGGTGCTGATACTCCCATCCTACCTGAGCCCGGGCTCTAACAGTGTGTGCACCACTTTCCTCTATACTTCCTGAACTGCTATGTGTGTGTGTGTGCATGTGTGTGTGTGTGTGTGTGTATGTGTCTCTCTGTGTGTTCATGTGTGTGTGTCTCTGTCTGTCTGTGTCCCATTTTCTTCTACAGTTCCTGAGTGTTCTCTCAAGTGCTCGAGTGTTCTCAACACACAATTGTAAAGACTTGATGCTAAGATCCACATGTGAGTGGATCGTGTAAGCAATGCCTGTCTTTCTAGGTCTGGGTTTCACTTAGTATGTTTTCCAGTTCAACCCATTTACCTATGAATTTCATTTTCCTTACAGCTGAATAAAATCCCGCTGTCTATTATTATCCATTTTCATGATCTATTCATCAGTCGGTTGTCTTCTCGACTGTTTCTGTGTCCTAGCAATTGTGAACACAGCAGCTATGAACATAGGTGAGCATGTGTCTCTGAGGTAGGAAGCAGAGTCCTTTGGATGCCCAGGAGTGATATTATTAGGTCATACGGTAGATCTGTTTCCATAGTGACTGCATCAGCTCACACTGCTCCAACAATGAATGCCATTGCAACTCAAAACAATTAACGGGAGGCAAAGGCAGACTGATCTCTGCGAGCTCAAGGCCACCCACCCCGGTCGACATGGGCATACACACATGGAGGTCATAGGACAACTCGCTGAAGTCAATTCTCACCTTCCATCATGTGGGTCCGAGAGCTGGAGTCAGATTGTTAGGGTTGGATATAAGTGCATTTGTCTACCCAGCCACGTCATTGGCCTTTCCCACCCCAACTTTGATCTGCACACATGAAATTTTCACACTTATTGGGGGTTCCATCAGCCAGAAGACCACCACCATAATTTCCTCATCTTTCTGAGGCATCAGCTCTGCTTGCCCGAGCTTTGGTCACTATCCACAGCACCAAGGTTCCGAGCAAAGCTGGGAGCTTCTGGAGATGGAACTGTCTACTGTAAGGAGCTAGTTTCCCTCCTAGCCTCAATGCTCCATCTGTCTTCACTACACGTTTTTCTCCAGAAGAGGGGTAATTCACAAGAAAATAAAAATGGTTCCTGGTTCACATTTGAGGAGCATTGGTGGAAGGAGTTCACATGGCTGTGAAGACCGAAAGTCGATGCTTATTGCCTTTGCCACTCTCCAGGTTTTTGAGACGGGGTCTTTCACTGCTGCTTGGCTCGACTGGGTAACCAGTGAGCCCCATGTATCTTTCTTGTCGCCACCTCCCAGTTTTGGGATTACAGGCATGTGCCACTGCATGTCGCTTTTCACATGGGTGCTGGACGTCCGAATTTCATCCTCCTGCTTGCACAGCAAGGCCTCTGCCCACTGAGCTGTATTACCAGGATCACTGCTCAACATAGTTTAAAGATTCAACATTGAAGGGAATGTGTCTTTGTCCAGTTAAATCTCCTTTGCTATATAATCATGTCTAAGAATGTTGCTCACTATTAATCCCACCCCAGTTCCTACCTCCAGGCAACTCAGCTCTATCATACCATTTTATAGACAAGGAAACTGAGGTCGGGTAAGCTTAAATACCAGGCTTACGGCTACATAGCCTTTCAAGACAAAGAGCTCATATTCTGCTGGATATTCTGCTGGTTCAACCTCTTCCTAGAGCCTGACCTGTGCTAGCACCCCTGCCTCTGCATGACTATGGCCACCTAGAATGAAGGATGCTTCTTCTGATGTTTCCTCCCTAGGTGAACACCACTCTGCCAGGCAGGATGCTGCTGCTGGGCTGGGGCCCCTATGCCCTCCTGTACCTATATGCAACCGTCGCAGATGTGGGCTTCATCTCTCCCAAGCTACAGATGGTACAGACTCTTCCAAAGCCCAAAGAATCCTCCACATCTTCACATCTGTCTGTCTCGCTGTATCACACCTTCTGGCTTCCTGCTAACTCACCCACTTGGTCTCTCTTTCGTTCCCCTCCCTCTTTCTTCCTTTAAATGTTTGCAAAGTACAGAAAATGTTTTTGTTCCAAAATGCCCCATCAACCCTTGGGCCATACTGAGATAATAGAGACAGCTAGACATAGAGTGAGCATATGCTCTGAGACCAGGGGCTGGGATTGACACCCAGGTTGGGCATGGGTAGGATGTGACATTTGATGAACCATAGACATCTACCAGGAAAGACTCAGAGGCTGAAGAATCAAATGATTGGCAGTTGCAAGGGGATGAGTCATAAAGTGCCCCTGGGAGAGATGTAGAGGCTTCAGAGCATTTATCACAGGCTTTTCCAACACAACAGGTGCCTGCCCTCATTGCCAAAACCATGCCCACAGTCAACGCCATGAACTACGCCTTGCCCAGTGAGATGATCTACAGAGGGGTCTGGCAGTGCCTGTCTCCACAGAAGAGCAAGCAGAACTGAACCCAGTGAGATTCTTCAAGGCGTTGCTCGCAGTCAAGGCTACCTCTGCAAGCTTGGGCTGAGCCCATGGCAGGAAGATGCCCTAGCATACTTTCCAGAAGCCCCAGAAACATGCTGACCCTTATCCAGCAGCCTCGAGAGTCCTGTTGAGTCCAGAATTAGGCTGGACCCAAGAATTCAGATACTAGGTTCATGGAAGGAGTACTAGTCTCTGCCCCTCTACACACAGATTAAGAGGCCCTGGAAACATAACTCTCTCCAAACTTAGATATCTGAAGCCCAGAGCAAAGACAGCATTATGGACTAAGGAAGATGCTGCATGGTTGAACACGCTAACATGCTCACCAAGCACATAAAATGTTTCCGGAAACAGGGCTACTGAAATAAGCCTTGGCCATGTCCTACATGAACCCAGTCTTAAAATAAAAGGAGACAAAGACCTGGGGTTTTTTTTGGGGGGGGGAGGGGAAGGGAAGACTCATCTGAGGCTTTCAGCTTTCAAATAACACTTATTGTAATGGCATCAATAGCTTATTCGGCTCCTTGCTCTATATCCCATATATGGTAAAACATGATTCGTATTGCGAGATGACAGTAAAGACGATTTGACCATACAGACTGAAGCAGATCATGCAGGTTACATCCTCCCTGAGTCAGCCACCAGCACCAGAACTCAAAATAAGAGAGATTTGGGTTGAAGTTTGATTTAAAATGTTCTGGAACTCATTGCCAATATTTAAAAAAAAATGGAAGCAATTATTTAAGTGTCCAGATGTCAGGAGATGTGGACCCACCGCTCTGCCTTCCTCTTCACGGTGACAGTTTGCAGAGCTCAGGGTGACTCTTTGCCGAGCCCTTTGCCCAGAGCACACAGGATCCTGTTCCAGCTCAGATGTTCCCTGTAGAGCCCAGGTGCTTCTGGGTTTGTGACACTAATGGAGGGGCCCCAGCCACCTTCAGATGTTCACCTGCATCTTCTACAGAGTCAGCAAGTCAGGATCAAGATATACTAGGTGCAAAGTCCTGTGTGAGACCCGCTGTCCTGGAGGACAGTGGGGATGACTGACAGAGTGATGGAGCCCCTGCTGGAAGTCCAGTGGTGGAAGGAACAGATGGCCCAGGCACTGTGAGAGATAGAAATCACTTCGTATGAAGCCAAGAACCTGAACAGACCAGTTTCTGGGGATGAGGGGTGGTCACGAGAATAACCTGTAGACTTGGGTCTTCCTCCTGGTTCTCCAGATGCACAAAATCAGGCCACATAGAAACAACCCAGAAGGCGCTTGCATAAAACAGAGTCCTGTAGCCAGGCATGGTGGTGCACACCTTTCACCCCAGCACTTGAGGGTCAGAGGCAGGTGGTTCTCTGCAAGTTCAAGGCCAGCCTGGTCTACAGACTGAGTTCCAGGATAGCCAGGGCCACACAGAGAAACCATGATTTGGAAAAAAAGAAAAAGAAAACAGCAACACAACAAAACCCCATCCCTGTTTAGTTGTTTTGCAGAATGAATTGAGGAAAAGGAGAATGGTAGCAGCCTTCCCATGGCATCTTTTCTGGGTTATGTTCTGAGCCGGGTGCTGTGCAGACAAGGTTACACTTGACCATATTTCAGGGCCCACAAAGGATGCTTGACCTAGGCTGTGGATAGAGAGAGAAGCCCGGAAATCCCAGGGTCAAAACTGGGCTTGCACACATCTCGGAAGCCAGGGTAGAAATTACTGAACAATTGCAGCCATTCAAGTGCAATTAGACAGAACAATATAGGGAGTATAAAGACAGCGCTGGAGTTCCTGCCGATTCACTTAAGTCCTTACCACAGAACGGAACCGCTTTTCTTACTCCATATGAAGAAGTATGTCATCCAATTTACAGTCAATACAGTTCAGCTCTGCATGCCAATGGAATTTGAATGTGTTTCCATGTTAGCCTCATTCTGGATAGAAAAAATTGTTCAGTTTAACCAGAAAACTCAAATGCCACCATGGTTTCTCAGTTTTCTTTTAAAGGGCAGACCAGTTAGGAGAAAGGCTCCGTATATGTTCTTTTGTGCCATGACCAGCGTCTGTGCCATGACCAGCGTCTGTGCCATGACCAGAGACTCTGCCATGACCAGCGTCTGTGCCATGACCAGGGTCTCTGTCATGACCAATGTCTGTCTGTGTTGCCCCCTTGTTTGGTGGCCATGGAGCAGAAACTTTCTTTGTCTATGTTTTCTGTCTTCTTGATCTCAGTGGATTCTGATCAGGCCAGAGGGTGTTGATTCTATAAAAAGTCTCTTCCTCAACCAAAATGTTTAGTGTGGGCTCAATTATCTCCTCCCAACTTAAACCAAACCAACCAACAAACCAGCCAATTAACAGCAACAAAAAACAAAGCATCCTGGATACAAAGTCTCCAAGGAAGTGAGGTTAAGTGAGAGAAGCACCCTAATGCCCCAAATGGTCTCTTTCTAGGAGAAGGCAGCACAGAGCCAGGACTCTGGCCACCTGTCCGCTCCCATGCACACAGTAGGACAAGTCCTTGTGAGCACACAGTGAACAACTGCCATCTGCACACCCGAGCACAGGCCTCAGCAGACACGTCCTTCGGCTTTCCAGCCTCTGGACCCAAGGGAGATGCAGGCGTGCTGTCTGAGCCTCTGCATCTATGAGCTTTTGTTAGCGTGCCTCTAGCAGGCAACTCGTTTTCAATTGGAACTCATTTCAAAGAGATTCATAACAGAGACAAACAAAAGCTTGGAGTGAAGACCCTGGAATACCAGGTCCACTTGTACAGAATTCTAGCTTGTTTTCCTTTTAGCCTAAAATTGTGAGCCAGGCACGGTGTCACACACCATGTGACATTGCAGCATATATGTATATACTCTTTAGGTCAAGCCTCAAAAATACATGTTTATGATATGAGATATGAAATTTGCCTGCTAAGACCTCTTCAGATACAGAGTCATTGTGCTTAGTGTGTTTTAACTAACAAATATAAGTCTAGTAAAAGACTTTCCGTGACCCGTACCATCTTGCTGGGAAACATTGCTCTCCCTGCCTTGCTGAATAGATGTGTGTTATAGTCACAAGTAAACCAGCAAATTATTTTCAAAGTATCAGACTGTCTTCATAGCAACAGACCACAAGACTTCCATGGAACCAACCATTTTTCAGAAGAGGAACAGGGCTGTGTTTATCAAAAACAATATCAATTACATGCATTCATATTTCGTTCTAAAAGTGAAGGAGATACTGATTTTTACACACACACCACACACATATATTTCAATAGCAAGAAAGTTGGCACAATTTTTACATACACACATATTCCAATAGCAAGAAAGTTGGCACAATTTTTACACACACAATTTTTACACACACACACACACACACACACACACACACATCTTGAGACAAGGTCTTATGTAGCCCAGGTCTTGAACTCTCACTGCAGCTAAGAATGACCTTGAACTTCTGATCCTCCTGCCGCCACACCCAGTTTATGCTGTGCTGGGCACAAACTGAGGGATTCAGGCAGGTTAGGTAAGAACTCTATCAACTGAGCTACACTCTCAGCTCTCTTATACATTGTTGCCATGAAATTGAAAGGTCTTTTTCTGTTTCCCAGTTAAAAAGATTCTTGGTCAATTTATTCAAATATAAACTCGCTCTTTTTTTAAACAAATGCCTGATTCCCAAGTCTCCTATCAGAGGAAGTGCTGACACTATCGGTCCTGCCTTATGAGCCAATTAAAGAGAGGAAAATAAGCAAGCTCTAACAAGTAGAAATCAACCCGGAGTCGGCGAAGGTGTGCAGTGTCAGGCTGATGCCACAAGGTGGCAGTGCTCTCTCGATGATGACTTCGTCTCTCAGGCCAGGTTGCTTTCTTTTGTCTGGACTAGGTAATGAAGCCCGTTGCCTGGCAGTCTCTAAGTGGGTGACCTTAAGATTCCTTTCCTCTCCTTGAAAGACACAAATTATATATTCAATGGCTGAAGAGGTGGCAGACAGAGCTCCCTTTTCTCTCTACAAAGTCCTCACAGAAAGTCTAGTCCGGTGTGAAACTTCCGAGCCCTCCCACACCGGGCAGGGATGTGGGTAGGCTATTAGAGGTCTGATCTTGGTCTAAGTGGGCAATTGGGACGGTCCTTGGCCTTCAAATCTCGTGTGAAAATCAGGTGATAGTCAGCGCCGAATGCTGAAATTACATGTGGACACACAATGTAAACTCCAGAGAGTTGGGCTCAAGGGCACTCTCAGCATTGCTCCTGGAGAAGCAGTTTATGCACATGCGCACTGCCTGCCATTCATTAAGGATGAACAACGTTTCCGAAGAAACAAGAGCTGGGAAACTTCTGGATGAAAACCAAAGGCACAATCCCTTGAAACCCCCCTCTCCTGTCAGTCACGGCCACTGGTTGCTTCTTTCGCAAGCTGCTCCTTGGCCCTAACGCCGCCGCGCACCTGTCCTTCCCTCTGCCCGCCAGGCTCTCTCAACAATAGCCTTCGTTGTCTCCCTTGGCCCAGCTGCTCTTCTCCCGACAGCTGTTGGGCACTAGCGACAGCTCCGCCCTCCTAGGTAGGAGGTAGTGTGGCAGCCTGCAAAGCTCTTAGCATCAGGGTTTGGGCAGAAACCCAAGTTTTGCCACTTAGTCAACATGACAGTCTCTGGTTAGCCAAAATGTAAGGCCTCCGTTCTTCTTCTCAGCCCCTCTGTAAAACGCCTCATGACGGTTTTAGCTAAATTGGTTTAGCAAAAATACTCCCATTCTCAGTATCTGATGAGTGAGAGGGTGATGTCTGACCTCCGTCCTTGTCTAGGTGGTGATCCAGTTCAGGTCTTGAGTGTCGCCTAAAGATTCACCGGTTTAAGAGTGGGTCAGAGGCTTGTGTTGTTATTAGGGGGCATGTGGGAAATTTAAGAGTAGGGGCCTAATGGGAAAGCTTAGACCACCCAGAGTGTTCCCTTAAAGGGGACAGTTGAACCCCACCCCCTCTTTTCTTTTTCACTGCCATAAAGTAACAGCTTTTCCCTTCCATATGTCCCCTGGCGTGGTGACTGTCTGGCAGAGGCCCCAAAGCACCCATGGGGTAAAATCTCCAGAACTCTGAGGCATGGCGAATCTTCCCTCTTTATAAATTGATTGCTCCAGGTATCGTTACAGTAACAGACGGCTGGCTAGCACAATCATCCAGCATCCACCCCGTGCTCCTCTTGGTCACTTTCTACCCTACCCACTGACCCTCTCCTTCGCTCTAAATTCCCATTAGCCCATGTTAACTGCACCTCTCCCCACTGCATCTCCTGGCAAACGGTACGTATTCCCAAAGCGATGATCCCAAATAACGTCCTCCTTGCTTAGAGACCACTGAGAAGGTTTATGGACTAATTTCCCTTTAACAAATGCAGGACACAGTTTGACAGGATCTGTAGCAAAGGCACAAAAAATGGGCTCCTTGAAAGTAGTATATTTCACAGCGCGTGGGCCACAGCGGGCACTCAGTGAGTACCAGATTTTCTCCTCCACCCAACCCTTCTCTGATACCTTGGGGTACCCTCTGGATCTCATTGGCTGCTCAAGAAAAGAGCGGGCAGCAATGTTATGATGGTTGAGTGACAAACACATGCAAATGAGTCCCATCTACAAGCTGACTTAACTCCCACAGAACCCTCAAAGCGTAACTCCCCCCCCCCATCTGCACATTTGAATCACTTGGGATCTGGACCAGTCAAGTCAACCTCACCTGGGGGACAGAGATGCAGATTCTGATCCACCCGTATCTTCTAAATCTGATTTGAATTTTAAACAACAAGGTCAAGGGAGTTTGTATGTGCTTTAAAACCTGAGTGGAAGCACATCCCTGTGCAGCTTACAGGTGTCTGACTCATCCCACAGAGACTATGATATAGCATTTTTGTTTATTCTTTTATTTTTGATGATTTCATGTACATATGTATAATTACATGTAATATATTTTGGATGTGTTCACCCTCATTGTCCTCTCTCATTCCCCTCCCACTCTGACTGAACCCCCTCCTTCTTTCCAATAAGCCCCCCTTTACTCTCGTGCCTTTGGTCTGTTCGTTGACCCACTGAGTTTAATAAGTGTTGCCTGCATGAGCACGGGTGTGCTGTGGGCTTGTTTACCGGAGCGTGCGCACTTCAACAGTAGAGATAGCACTAAGAAAATGACTCTCTCCTTCCCCATCAGTCACTGACTGCTGTAAGCTCCCAGGGAAAGGGGACATCAAGAGTCCTTTCTCATCCAAGATGGGATGTCGAGGTTGTGCCGTGGGTGACTACGACTGAATACAGTGGTTATGAAGACCTAGACTGGTGCGGAACTTCTCAAGCAATTCGGGGATTCTGATAGGCAAATAGGATTGAAAAGCACTGTGATTGGATGTTAAGGACCCTCCCACTTCATGGAGCATGAGCTATCCATGTGAGAGCACTCTGAGTTCCCTCTGAGTCCGTGTGTGTGTGTGTGTGTGTGTGTGTGTGTGTGTGTGTATACGCGCGCGCGCGCGCGGTGTACATGCATATGCTTTTCTCTAGAAGTTCGTTTCCTCTTTGTCCAGCCCCCTCTTTGTCCATCCCCGTTTGTCTCAAGGCTTACTTCCGTCTTTCACTTGCTAATTTCTAAAATTCCAAAGGTCACAGACGAGGAGCTGCCTCTGTCCAAGGCGTTCTGCTTTATCATCATGATATCACTTAGAGAATAATAAGGCCAGGTCTTGTGATGGAAATCACAAGGCATGAGAGGACACAAAACACTGCACTGCAAATAGGACACCTGACTCCTGGCTTCTGTCTCGGAGATTTTCAGACCCAAGTGAAGGCAGAGGGAGTCCAGAGTGGCCAAGGGCAGCACTGCACACTGGAGGGTGCGCAGGATCCTCCTGGGTTCCTGATAAGCACAGACACTAGTGTGGTATATTGGGGAAGTGTCTTAGTTAGGGTTTCTATTGCTGCAACCAAATGCTACGACCAAAGAGCAAGTTAGGGAGAAAAGGGTTTATTCAGCATTGCTCTTCATCACTGAAGGAAGTCGTACCAGAACTCAAACAGGACAGGATCCCAGAGGCGGAACCTGGTCCAGAGGCCATGGAAAGGAGCTGCTTACTGGCTTGATTCAGCCCACCTTCCTGTAGAACCCAGGACCAACAGCCCAGGGATGGCATGGGCTGGACCCGCCCCCACTGATCACTACTTGAGAACATTCCAGCTGGATCTTATTGAGACATTTCCTCAACCAAGGCTCCTTCCACTGATGACTCTAACTTGGGTCAAGTCGACACACAGGACAGGGGAGTGAGGCCATAGTCTGCATTTGTTAGGCTTCTCAGGAAAGGCTGGCACTGCTGGAATCATGGCCAAATCAGCACAAAGAACCCCAGAGCCCACTCCTGTGCCACTCAGCAGCTGCGGATGTGGGGGAGTGGGGATATCATTGGCCTTTCTCACCTACGCAATGACTGGGACCAATGCTTCCACGTTCGTATTTGAACTCAGCTCTGAAGACTATACCTTGGGCACTGGGAGGCCTGCTAAAAATCTCACTACAGGATTTCCCACTGCAAAGCATTTTTGAGGCATTCAACAGCAATTTAATAACTAATATTTACTGAGCCTAACTTTAAATCGGGGGGCAATTTAAATAAACAACATTCTTCCAGTTAATAGCGTAACGATAAGAAGGAAGACTAGGACTGATTGCTACTGATGGAGAGAAACACTCCAGAGGACCAAAAGTAACCAGGAAAGGGGGTCAGGAATGACATTGTTTAGAAGCTACTTGAGCAATGATTCATAGATGGGAGTATGGAGCTTGGTGAGAAGCAACTGGACAGACGGTCCAGCTGAAGGAACAGTGGCCAGTTGGGAAGACCCTGGCAGCTCAAGAAGCTAAGACAGAACCAGAGAGCCAGAGGAAGGACTGAAGAGCATAGGGCCATGCTTGTCCCTCAAGGCTGAAGGGTAAAGGGGAGGAGAGCAATGAAGCTTTTTGTATATTTGTTTTGTTTCGTAGTTCCAAGTTAACCCTAACCTTCCCAAGAAGCTCAGCTTGGCCTCAAACAATCCATCCTCCTGCCTCAGCCTCTCTCAGTGCTGGGATAGCATGCACCTCCAGCAAGATTTCATAACTGACTTTTATTCTGAAGAGTTTAAAGGGTTTTAACCAGAATAAAAAAGCCAACAGCTGATCCCTTGGCATCCATGGGCAGGGCCTGCAGTGCAGGTAAGGATGTTGACCCAAAGAACAGGGAACATTAGGGTAGGCTAGGCTAGGGGTGCAGTCTGGATATCAGAGGTGATGGTCACAATGAGATGTGAGCAGATTCTCTTATGTTTTTCAAGAGAGATTATATGACAAGAGAGCGGTTTGAATAATTTTATCAGTTTGGATGTTCTTATTAGCTTTCCATCACTGTTAATAATGCACGTGGGTGGGGGGGAACCTTCAGGAAGGGAAGACTCATCTTGAGTCGTGGATTCAATGTTTCAGTCCATCACGACAGAGCACAGCAGCTCACATCTCAGCAGCCAGGGAGCACAGAGAGAGGACCATTCTCCATCAGCTAGCAAGCTATCTGCGTTCCACTCTTCCACTTCATCCAGATGCCCAGCCCTACGGGATGATGTCACTCAGAGTGACAAGTTATGGAGCAGCTTGGAAGCTGCGTGAAAGCAAATATCAAAAAGCCAAAGCAGATTTTGGAAAGAAAGGATTCAAGTCCAGATTTCTGATTTTCCACACCTCTGTGCATAGTACTTACAGGAAGCCTGCATGCGGAGGTGAGCTTGCAGGAGCATTTTGGAAACTGAGGTAACCTGAAGACTATCTCAATTTGCTTCACTCAAGGGGTTTGGCCAGCCCTACCAAATGCCCCAGGTAGTAAGCAGTGGTCAGTGAGGGTGGCACAGATTCTGAGAAGAAAACTAGAATTTCCACATGTACACTACATGTATTTGAGGGTATGCGAGGACATAGGATGGCACATAGATTTTCAGAGGGACCGACCATACACTAAGATAAAGAAAATTAGGCTTGGAGCAGGACAAATACATAAGCCTTGTCAGGTACTTGTATCCGGGAAGCATCCAAAAATATGGAGAGACAAAGGAGTATCCTAGGTCGGCTTGTCCACACCAATCACAGAGTGTCCTGTAGGTGTGGGACAGAGTGCAAACTTCCAGCCACGGGCACAGCCGATCTTTGACAGATCAGAGATCAGAGTGAGGACGGCCTCATGATATAGGGTTACTGCTACGAATGTCTAAACCTAATAAAGCCCTGAGAGAGGATCTCAGTGAACAGGTAAACTGAAGGAAATTGCAATGAGGGATATTTTTCATATATTCTGTTTCAGTCACCTCTAGAGCAGGTAAGAGGACAGGAAGAGAACTCAGAGAAAAGGGGGGACAGGCACAGGTGAAGTAACAGCTCAGTTCACACCAGAACCTGAGTGTGAGACTCACCCTCGTGGCCCTAAATCCAGTAGCCACGCACTGATGATCCAAACATCTACTATGGTCAGATATCTTGGATACGAGATGTACACAAACAAGAAAAACCTATGACTCAAGTCTACGCGTGCTGAGATGTCATTTTCAGGTGCTCCAGGAGGCACCTTAGCAGGGATGTGGCAGGTGAAGTGGCAGGAACCTTGGACTCCCAGCCACAGCAGACTCCTATTCTGGAGTGCTAACATGGCTACTCTCTTCCTGGTTTGGGGACCAACAGCAAAATTTTCTGAGCTTTTTACTTTTTTTTCCTTCTGTATATCTTACTTTCACTGCTTCTCCTATCTGGCTGGCTGGGAGCTTCCTGGCTTCTTGCCCTTGGGCATGTCCCTCTTGACCTCATTCTTTTTTCCTTCTTCTTCCTGTTCTTCTTAAACTTAGATTCCTCCTTCTGTTTATTCTCTCTGCCCACCTAGCCCTGCCTACCCCTCTCCTGCCTTGCTATTGGCTACTCAACTCTTTATTAGAGCAATCAGGTGCTTAGGCAGGCAAGGTGAAGAAAATGCAATCCATCTTTACATAATTAAACAAATGCAGCAAAAACAAATGTAACACATTTTTACATTGTTAAAATAATATTCCACAACAGAAAGAAAAAAATATTAGAAGAATAATGACCAATAATTTCACAGTGTTTAAGAAAGACATTAATGTACACATCTGGAAAAGCTTCATGAGCTCCAAGAAGGACTAAAACTAAAAGATCCAACTAGACAAAGAACAGTCTGTGTCTCAAAGCTAAAGACCAGCCAAATATTGAAAGAAAGAATTCATCACATTGAGTGTCTTCAATTCAGTTAACAGCTAACCTCTAACAAAAGCCACAGAGGCAGAAGACAGTGAAATGTCATTGCAAACACCATGAAAGAGGTCACACAAACAAACAAAGACAGGGCAGAGAGACGGCTCAACAGGTAAGAGCATGTGCTGTGCAATCGCGATGACTTGAGTTCAAATCCCTAGAAGGGAGAAAGAGAGGATGGGGAGAGCTTGAGGGAAAGGTGTCGCCATGCCTCTCCTCTCCGAGATGGATGCAGGTTAAGATCTCTCCTGGTAAGCGACCACCTTGTGGTGCTACACGGATTACTAAATATGGGTTAATTAGCCAATAAGAGGCTGAAACTAATGTGCCAGGCAGCGTTTAAAAGAATACAGTTTCCGTGTAATTATTTCGGGTGTAAAGCTAGCCAGGTGGCGGGATGCAGCCCCGCTGTTCCTTCTACAGAATGGGATGGTTGGGATGGAGGAGGGGGGGATATGGGAGCAGAGAAGTATATATCTTAATTACGGGAGCCATTTAAGGTTGGCAAGGGACTTGACTCTAGAGGGGTTCCCAAGTGTCCAAGGAGATGTTCCCAGCTTGTTCCTTGGGCAGCAGAGGAAAGGATGCCTGAACTGGCCTTGTCCTATAGCCACACTGATGATTATCTTGCATAATACCATAGAGACTTCATCTGGTGATGGAGACAGATAGAGACAGAGACCCACATGGGAGCACTGGACTGAGGTCCCAAGGTCCTAATGAGGAGTAAAAGGAGGAAGAACATGAGCAAGGAAGTCAGGACCGCTAGGGGTGCGTTCACCCACTGAGACGATGGGACAGATCTAATAGGAGATCACCAAGGCCAGCTGGAATGGGACTGATGGAGCATGTGATCAAACCGGACTCTCTGAATGTGGCTGATGGTGGAGGCTGAGTGAGAAGCCAAGGACAATGGCGATGGGCTTTGATTCTACTGCATGGACGGGCTCTGTGGAAGCTTTGTCAGTTTGGATGCTCACCTTCCTGGACCTTGGGGGAATTGGGAGGACCATAGTGTAGGGAACACTGACTGTTCTTTGGCCTGGAGAGGGAGGGAGTGGGGGTGTGCGTGGAGGGGAGGGAAGGGAAGTGGGAGGAGGGGAGGAGATGGAAATTTTTAATAAAAATAAATTTTAAAAAGTAATGCATAGTAATGCGCACAGTGCTGTAACCCCGTTGTGTGTGTGTGTGTGTGTGTGTGTGTGTGTGTGAGAGAGAGAGAGAGAGAGAGAGAGAGAGAGAGAAAGAGAGAGAGAGAGAGCTGTACAGAGACAGGAGGATCACTGAGACTGGCAGCAAGCTTAGCTTTAGGTTCAGAGAGAGACTTTCGCTTAAGAAGAATAAGGAGAAGAGCGATGGAGCAGGACACATGAGGTCCTCAGCATACATCTGCACACATGTGCACATACCACACACAGACATTCCATACACATTGATGCACACTTACATTTTATATATGAATATAATGCATATCACCATCAACCAAGATATCTGCATTTAACAAAATTATCCTTCAAAAATAAAAGAGTGCAATCATCATATTTTGCCTACCGAATGTGGATGCAACATGACCAGCCACTGTGACTTCCTAAGCCCAAATTGCAAACAAGAAAAAACTCCTAAGCTCTTAAGAAACCAAACAAGACATTAAGACACCCCAAAGTTAGTAACAAAGGACAGCTAAACACCAATAAACCAGACATTTTGCTGTCAGCAGAGGATCCCTATGAAGAATATAAAAGGTATTCTTCAGGCAGGAATGAGAACACAGGCATCATAACCTGGCTTCAGCTGCCAATGCAATGCCAGAGCAAGTCCTGAAGCAATAACATTGTGTTTCTCCCATGTTTCTGAAAGTTGGAAGGTTTCAGTCATGTTCCCAGGTGGCTTGGCTTGGTTTTCAGTTAGGTCTTTGTTCTTGGCTACAAATGTACTAGACAATAACAAAATAGAGAATTCTCATTCTCATTTCTCTCTCTCTCTCTCTCTCTCTCTCTCTCTCTCTCTCTCTCTCTCTCTCTCTCATCTTCTCATAATGACACCAATTCTAACAAATTTAGACTTCAAAGTTTGCCCCCACTTATGTTATTACCTCCTGCAAGATTTTCCTTCAAATACAATTACAGTACGGGTTTACAGGTTAGAGATTAGATATACTACTTTGGGGAGCAGGGAAGACATGCAGCCCAAACCCTAGAGGGGAAAGTGAAAAGAAAAAGAATAAATAAAAGAAACTCTGAATAATAAGAAAAAAATAAATCATACCAATTAAATAGAGGCTACAGAGGAAATAAACAAAAGTAATAAGAAAAAGTAATAGAAAAACAGCAACCATGAAACCAAAGTTTAGTTGTTTAGAAATATAGCAAAATGTATATAAATTTGCCTAGATGGGCCAAGGATAAAAAAGAGACCAGAGTCAAAGCACTAAAGGCAAGGATGAAAAGGGGAAACATTACTATTGACCCGTGGGAGGGAGGGAGGGAGGGAGGGAGGGAGGGAGGGATTCTGGGAGTTGAAGTCCGTTTGCTTGTGAGCCGTGGCATCGCTGCACTGTGCACTGTGCTTCAGCATGATGTGTGGCAGAGCGATGCTGAAAGGGAAGGGATGGCCCAGCACTAAGTTTCCCTAAGTGTCCCACTGATCCGAATGGGTGACAGCGGACAGAAAGAGCGGAAGGACAGCGGAGGAAGAATGCAGGGGCACTGCGAGGAAGGACAGCACTGAAAATGAGTTGTGCTGGAAAGTGTGCGGTCTGGAGCAGTTATCTCGAAAATACAAGGTGGCCGTCCCTCCGCTTCTCTGTGCTCTGTATCGCTGAGGTGGGAGAAACCAAACTCCTTTTAGTTCTAGAGTTTTGACAAGACACTAAAGACTATGGTTGAAAGTCCTAGCGCTCAAGTGATAGATGAAAGAGCGTGAGTGGTCTGTCCTGATACGGGACAGACGCAGAACCCCGACCATAGACACCTTGTAGGCAGGTAAGGATTTGGCTCTTAGTACTAAGTGCATTTGGATGACATAGAAGCTGCTGTCATCCAAAATAGTTTTGTCATTCTGGCCCGAAGTAGAGTCTTTGGGAGGCAGAGTGGGTACACTGAGACCCGTTAGAGGCTTTGAAGGGAGGAACATGACCTTGGTCCGCTTTGGTGCAGTGGGTGTATCTTTGTGACAGTGGAGTAGGTAGTGTTGAGAGAGCAGGGGGATGTGGAAGTCTGGAGCTCAGAGAAGCCTGGATGAGAAGGACACATAGTCTTTGCTATAGAGTTGATAGAGTGGTCCTATACCCGATTTTTAAAAAGAGATGTTATAGAAGAAATGGAGATGGGGCTGAGCCTTAAGAAACTGCAATGTACTCACCAACCAGTGGGGGACACTCCCCCAAGGAAACGAAGATGCTTATTCACAGTAGAGTGAGAAAGCCTGGAATCTGGTTGCTTAGGCATAAAGGGAAGCAGGCATTCCAAGAAGAGGAAAGTCAAGAAAGATAAAGGTGAAAATGACCATTGGGTTTGCTGTCTTGGTGAGTGGTCATTAGTGATTCAAGGCAAGAGCTGTGCCAGTGAGGGGAAAGAATAGAAGCCAGGCTTGAAACAAAATAGTGAAATTTATATTCAGGACGAAAGAAATAAAGTTGTATGAAGAGGACTAAAAAGTTCTCTGTGCTCTTGTTTAATAGGTGACAGAGGCAAGTTTAACTAGAGAGATTAACTGAGAAGGAACAATTGAATAAATGAGAAAGATACCGATGATTACCAGTGCAGCATTCTGAGAGGAGGAAACAGATAGTTTCCATGCAGGACTGATGGATCGGAAGAGCAGACTGGAGGATTGTGAGGGACTAGAGGCAGGAACAGAAAGATATTCTGGATATCAAGAAGCAACTGTGCTGAGTGAAAGATGTAAGATGACCAGAAAGCTCAGAAGAATAGAGATTTGAAATACTAGTTGAATTTTAATGAAGAGAATTGCAAATAGTATGTGAATACTTGAAATGGTATTAGGCATCAGAGAGAAGCAATCTGAAACCACAATGAGAGTCGCTTCCAGGAAATAGATGTACTGTTTGCTGTTGCTCATCCTAAGCCCCAGTGAAAAGCTAGAGTTTTATATATGCATAAACAGAGGAAGACTGTAGGCCAAAGAGGAGGTGGGGCCGCCTAGAGACCTCAGCACTGAGGAGGGCACAGCTGTGGCTGCCTTGAGATTTCTTTTGGCCTCATGGACCCCAAATTTGGAAAGAAAACAAAAATCCGCTATTCTGTTCAATATACTTGTTACAGACCAGAAAAAAAGAAGTTAGCCTTAGTAGGAAGTTGGTGTCTTGAATCACAGGAACAAAAACAATACAGCTTACCAAGGCAGGAAGCTTTTAGATAAGAGCTCCCAATGGGACTGGGGATGTAGACCAGTTCCTTACTGAAGAGCTCGCCTGGCATGCACAATACCCTGGGTTCAATCTCAGCCTTGGACATTATGGTGTAGGCCTGCAATACCAGCACATGGGAAGTAGAGGCAGAAGAATCATAAATTCAAGTTCAAGGTCATCTTCAGCTACCTAGCAAGTTTGAGGTTTTCCTGGGTCCTAAAGATCCTATCTCAAAAAAGGAAGAGAGGATTTTTTTTTTTTTTTTTTTTTTTTTTTTTTTTCTTCAGCCAAACATCATGCACAGGACTATGGCTTGCAACCCCACTTACACTAGTGAAGACCAGATAGGAAGCCCAGACTTCTCTCAAGGCTATACCAAGGCATCAAAAGCCCCGATGAGATGGTGCCAGGCAAATCCAAGCCAGAACTGAGGCTTTCGTTCTCAACAATCAATAACGAGCCCACTTCAGACAGTCAGCAGACGCCATGAGTGGAGTCTTGCCCTCCACTTCCATCTGACAGTATTGAGGAGCCTCCCTTCACCCCAGGCATTACCAGAAGTGGGGCTGAGAACCCAGACTTCCACCTGGAAGCAATGAGGCAGTGCCTTTGCCCTTGTTAGAGCAATACAAAAGAGAGCCAGCTGAGACAGAAGGTGTAAGGGAGCTCCAGCAGCATATGTGAAAATGTCCAGGATTCAGTTGAAAGTTACACATCTTATTATGAGCTCCAAGGACCTCAAGGTAAATGAAAAATGAAAAAGTACACTCAATAGTGGCCAATGCCAAAAAAGAAAAAAAAGATGAATTTTCTAAAGATTTTAAAGTAGTTATATTTTTTAAAATTGAGACAGGGTCTTCCTCTATAGAACTCCAAAATCACTCTTAGTGCTCCTTTCTCAGCCTTCCTTGTGTAGGAATTATACACATGACCATCCACCCCACCATTCCCAGCAGATTTTTATTATTATTATTATTATTATTTTTTTTTTTTTTTGGTTTTTCGAGACAGGGTTTCCCTGTACTTTCTAGAGCCTGTCCTGGAACTAGCTCTTGGAGACCAGGCTGGCCTCGAACTCAGAGATCCGCCTGCCTTTGCCTCCCGAGTGCTGGGATTAAAGGCGTGCGCCACCACCGCCCGGCTCCCAGCTGATTTTTAAAACGACATGTGAGAGCTGGTGTAGCGGTTCCATGGGTAAAGGCACTTGAGGAATAACACTGAGGGTATGAGTCTGATCCCTGGAATACACATAAAGGTGGGAGGAGAGAATGGACTCCACAACATTGTTCTCTGACCCATGCTGTGGTATGTATGCATGTGCATGCATGTGTATGCATGTGCATGTGCTTGTGTGTGAACACACACACAAATAAATTTTCAAAAGTTTTAACAAAAAGTCCTGAATGTATAGTGAAAATGAATATCTTCCTCCTAGGATTGGAGGGAAAGTGGGGATGTCTATGTCACGAGCGCTATTCAGCATGATGCTGAGCATTCCAGAGAGCACAAGTAAGGAAAAGAAATGAGATGAGAGCCATGCAGGTTGGAAGGGAGGAAGCAAGGTGCTTCTACTGACAAATGGCAGGACTGTCTACATAGAAAACCCCAAGTAATCCGGAAACATACCCATAATAATGGGTTCAGGATCCATGGAGAAATGCAAGACAAATGTTGAAGCGGAGATTGTATTTCTGTGCATTGTCAAGTAGCACGCCGGGCTGAAATTGAAAACTATGACAGGTTGCCTTGCCCAATTTCCATGTGATAATTTTTGTTTTAACTTACTATATTTTGTTTTGAAAACCAGAAAAAGATTGGACTGTAACGAAGCCTGCAGGATTTTTTTTAATTGCAGATTGATGTGGGAGGGCACAGTTCATTGTGGATGGTGCCATCCTTGAGCAAGCTGCCCTGGGTTGTGTAAGAAAGCAGGCCGTGGGAGCCCTGAGAAGCAAGCCAGCAGGCAGCAGCCCCCCATATCCTCGAAATCAGCTCCTAACTCCAAGTTCTTACTCTGTTTGGGTTCTTGTTCTGATTTTTTTTCAGTGATGAATAGTGACGTGGAAGGATAAGACAGAAAATCCCCTTCCTTCCAAAATTGCTTTTGATCATAGTAATAGGAACCCTAGTCAGACAGGATTTTCATCAGATATGAAATCTTGAAAAGAAATAAAGGTAAGAAATTAGAATAGGAGACGATAAAGAAAAATTAGAAAGTAAAATAGATACAAAGACTGGACACCAAGTTGTGTTCACTATTGTTCATCTTTCAAATATTTAGGGTGGTCAAGCTGGCTCAGTAGGTAAAAGAACTTGCCATGTAAGTCTGAAAACCTGAGTTTGGTCCCCAGAACCCACAGTGGAAGGGCAGAACTAACTCTTGACGGTTGTTCTTCAACCCCTCACACACTCTTAGGTGCACACACTGCTACTGCGGCTGGTGCTAATAATAATAAGGAAGATGGTTCAGTGGTTAAGGGAACTGGTTGTCCTAAAACAGAACCTGGATTCCATTCCCAATACTCACATGTCAACTCACAGTTATCCGTAGCCCAGCCCCAGGAGACCTGATGCCCTCTTCTGACCTTTAAGGGCACCATGCAAGCATATGATGCACATGCTATATACATGCTGGCAAAATATCCATACACATAAAGCAAATGAATCTAAAATGTAATAATAATGATGATAATAATAAATTAAAATAATATTAAGGTATTTAAGTTCTATTGCCTTTCTCTATAGAATTCACAATGATATAATCTTGGTAAGGCTTCTAAAGCAATTGCTTTACCCTTCTTTATCCATCTAGAGATTAACTTTTGTTAACTGTGTTGGTCTTCCAGTTTATAAATGCATGGAGTCTATTTCTCAAGAGCTTAGATTTCTTTAGTCAGCATACTAAAGCCTACATGTGGCTGCTTTGGTTTGCTTTCTTTCCACTTGTACCTATTTTTACTTTCTCTGAGCAGTTGTAAATGGTGTTATAGTTTTCAATTTCAGCTCCACATGTTATTGACCAATACACAGAAATACAATCGCCACTTCAGCATTTATCTTGCATTTTCTGCTGATGCTAAAGTCATTGCTTATGGTGTCTGTTTCTGGGGTGTTCTATGTAAACACTCCCACCATCTGTAAGTAGAAGCATCTGGCTTCTTCCTTTCCAATCTGCATGACTTTCATTTCATTTCTTTCCCTTACTTGTACTATCTGGAATGTTCAGCATTGTCACCCCCATAGATAGAAGACTCGGGGTTTACCTTTCTGCTCTGGTTGCATGCAGAGTACCTCCCAGCATGGTGAAGGTTCTAGTTAGGCACCAGCTCGATTTTTCCATCTTCAAATATATATATATATATATATATATATATATATATATATATATATGGGTGTCTTTAGCCATGGGGCCTTGCCATCAATTTGTAGAGACAAACCAATAGCTTTGGCAATAGCCTGAGTTGTTTGGGGATTTCCATGGGACCCCTTTGGCCCAAAACTCAATTAGATATAACCCATTCTTAGCACTGGCAATTTCACTTGGTGGTATTTGTTGTTGTTTGTGTTTGTTTGTTTGTTTGTTTGACAATGAGAAAGAAGATGAAGTTGAGTGAGTGATGGGGAGAATCTGAGAAAAGTTGACGAAAAAAATACAATAAAAATATTTTGAATGAACAAAATCTTTTAAGTGTCAATGCATTTTTAAAAATGAACGAATGCAGCTCTTCCTTCTTGCTCAGTGCTGCCTTCAAGGTGCTTTTTGTTGCCTGTCCCAAGATCTCTGGGGACAGCCAGCATGTCAAAGACATAACCAAGGAGTTCATCCAGCACCAGTCAGACTGATAACAGCAAAGTTAAGTGTAAGTAGCTAAAACCTGGAGTTATGGATATCAAGGCTTAGAGAAGACCCAAGGATGGATACTGACACTAGGACTGGTTATGAGCAATGAAGATAGCAAAGCACATGCTGTTTGGTGGCTTTCAGAACTCCCAGTATGCAACAGATCTTATTGTGCTGAGGTCACTCCCAATACTTTCCTCAAAAAGCCCACAGAGCCACCTGGAAAAGAGCAGCATAGCTGGATGTCAGTTACTGATTCCAATGCCAGGCTTTGCAGTGAAGGAAATGGTGGCTCATGTGTATGCTCTAATTGTGATTAAGTAAAACCAGAAAAACCACACTAAAAATGTAATGCACAACTATCATCCCACCAAGTAACCATACTCCTTAGTATTCATCCCAGAGAACCAGAAACACTCTCTCTCTCTCTCTCTCTCTCTCTCTCTCTCTCTCTCTCTCTCTCTCTCTCTCTCGTAATAGCCCCAGACTGTAATCACAATAACAGACTTTTACAGGGAGAGTAAGTAAACAAACTGTGACATATGCATGCATAGTAGACTGTTCAATAATAGAGAAATCAGGACTAGGAAGAAATCAAAGTCAATAAAGTGATTTGCAGTCAAGCGTGAGGACCTGAGTTCAGATTTGCAGCAAGTTGATCACATATCTGTACCTTCAGAGCTAAGAGACCCAGGGTAGTATTTATTCAGATTTAGGGAGGGAGACAGGAAATAGACCCTTGGCATAAAATATCCAGTCCGCTTCGTCAAAACCATGAGATATAGGATTAGTGGATACCTTGTCTCAAAAAACATAAAGTGAACAATGACTGAAGAAAACACCCACACTCTGGCTTCACACGCAAGTGTGTGCATGTGCACCTACGCATAGAAATGCACACACACAATACATTGCAATCACCCACCCATGAACAACAGAGAAAAGAATAAACTGTAGCTATACACAGTCATCTGACTGACTCTTTAGAGAATTATGCCAAGTGGAAAAAATTCTTCCGTAAAATGGCACATGCTTTATGCTTCCATTTATGTGACAATTCTCAAATGACAATATTTTAGATTTGCATGGCAGGTTGGTATTTTCAGAGTTAGGGATGGAGATGGAAATAGAAGGAGGAGGGCGCATCTGTCAAAAGACCAAAGGACATCCTTGTGATGTTGGAGAACACGTGAATCTGCACAGTGTTGAGTTGTATAGAACTTAAAATGCAAATCAGGACAAGTACAGTGGAAAATCAAACAAAATCAGTGAATTCTATCAGTGTTGAGACACTGAGATTCAACAAAGCACCACTGAGGAAGAAAATTGGTCAGAGTGCACAAAAGATTGTGTGTAAATCTATCATTTCACCTGCATATCTGTATAAACCAGTGAGGTGTTTTATGGAGATGTACAGTTTAGAACAGCAAGCCATCTGTAATGTCAAAACATCTTCCTTGGAACTCGCCTACCCCATTTAGATTTTGAAGGCATCTGATATTGATAATCAGAAAGAAATGATTTATTATTGGAAGTCAGCTCTCTACTCTTTCTTCACTGGAAATGTTCCAAACCCTTCCAAACAGGACTCTCCGGACCAGACACACGCATTCTCCTCCATTCCAGGCTCAGAAGCAGACATTTCAGAGCCACACACCTGGGACCAGAACAAATGTGCCGGAGGCGTCCGCTGCCCTTGCTCCTCAGAGCCAGAGAAACTAATCCTATTTTCCGTGTCAGTTTCTGTTTCCCTCTTACTCACTGCCCAGAGATGCCTTCTGGGCTCCAGCCCTACTCCCCTGAAAAGGCTGCCTATTCAATCAGAGACACAAAGTTGCCTTGTGCCAACCAGGCATAGAAGACACTGGGTAATTTATTCTGGCTAATAAAATGGGAGAAGGCATGTAGAGGCCAATTTGTCTGCTGAGAACAAGCAGAGTTTCTTGTCTGGCAGTGTCTAATGTTGTAGCAGACACTAGCATTTGTTTGTCCTGCAAACGGCCCACCTCTTTTATTGCTTAGAAAAAAAAACCTGTTTGCTATAGATACAGAGCAGGGGGCTGTAATATTTGCTAACAAACCCAGGGGATGAACAAATCACAATATTGATGCATCCATGGTGCCAGCCTTCACGATCTCCCCAGGAATCCTCATCTCCTGGGATCCATGACCAGGTGTAGTCTTCCAACCTTCACGATCTCCCCAGGAATCCTCATCTCCTGGGATCCATGACCAGGTGTAGTCTTCTCCTTCGCTGGATAGGGCGATGTGTAAGCAAAAGGATATGGCGCAAACAGCAGAATTTGTCTTTTGAAGCTAAGTCTGGGAGACAATGCAGCTTTTACCTTGCTCCCTTGGATCACTGACTGTAGTGAAAGATCACAGGGATAGCACTTTGGTAAAGTCCAAATGGTTAGAATCTGGTGTATCCGAAGCTACCACAAAGTTGCTTGGACTAACACCCTCAGATAACTGGAATCCACGTACTGTCTTGCCTATAGTTTCATAAACACATTTTTGTTTGTTTTGTTTGTATTCGTTCTTTTAGTCAGAACCTTGCTACTTACCCTACTAAGTTGGCCTTTAAATGAATGATTTTCTTCTCTCTCTTTCTCTCTGGCTGCCATGAGTTTGGATTAGATATTTGTGCCACAATGCCCAGCCTCATAAGATATTCAAGTCAGAACGTTTTACTCCAAATCATGGCCCAATAATGTGTAAAATATAATATGTGTTATTTTAGGGTCACTAAATTTCAAGGTCATAAGCTATGCAACAGTACATAATTAATACAATGATAATGTCAACTTTCATTTGTGTTATAGATAGCATATATGCAGTTAGAAAATCATGCTGTGAAAAGTCACAGGAGTAGGTGATAATCCTTGACTCAAATTTTACTCATAGCCTTGGCCAATGATAGTCCAATCAGCCACATCTCTAGATATACTTAGCATTGATTTGTCACATTTACCTATCACATGGTAGAAATAGTCCCTTCTTAACAAATCTCATGCTACAGGTATGAGGTCACTGAACACAAAGTTGAGAAGAGCCAAGATCAGCTCCTTAGAACCCATGAGAGTCATCTCTCGAGTACTGTTAGTTTTAGCTCAGAAGAAACAGATGGATCATACAGTCACACTATGTACCTCTGCTCATGTGACTAGGAACATCTTAAGAAATAGTATAATGTGCTGGAGTCATGTTGATCTGAGTGGCATGCACTGCCAGCTGGGGCGGTAATGACATCCAGACCCAGCTGTTGCTGAGGACCGCATCTCTGTCCATGATCTTATCGCGGCTGGTGTCTGTGCTGAAGTCCAAGTCCCGTATTGCTACCAAAGGTCATTCAGAACCCCAAGGTTGGGACCAACAACCTGAGGCTTTGATGATCTTTGGGAACCATGCCACCTCCCGAAACTATCCCAACCTGAGTGGCAGTGCTTCCACACAGAGCCAGGATGTCATCTGGGGCCAGACTGCTGCTGAGGGCCATGTCTGGGTCCATGGTCCAGCTGCAGCTGGGATCTGCATTGATGTCTGTGGTGTGACCTGTGTCACCTCAAGGAGTCATAGGAACCATGCATGATGAAACTAGAGGTCTATCTTGAGCCGGCCTTAATCTTCATTGGCCCAGGGAAAACTGGCCCTGCCTCTTGCTGAACACTGCAACAAGAGAGCTGACTCTGACCCTCAAGACTCTCATGGGAGAGCTGGACCCTGTATTCAGGAGACATGGCCCCACCTCTTGCCACAGGTGAGGGAGAACTGATTCTGTTGGCATGGGCATAGAGGAGCTAACTCTGCTCCCTTGCTGGAGGTGGGTGGCCCCAGTGGCCCAGAATGATCAGCTCAATTACTACCCATTCCCACACCTGGGCCTTGGGTTGGCCCACCTTCACATCTACCCTATCTAGGATCTGCTGGAGCTCATGAAGAAACTGGCTCAATGGAACAACATTGGCAGGATCTTCATGATGACATGGGGTGGTAGCAGCGGATCCCCGAACTGCATCCCAGAGGAGTTCTGCTGAGGATGCAGTGTACCAGAAACCAGAGATCTTGAACCAGGTCAGTGACTCATTACAATGAACTTTAGCTGATTGGACAGAAAGGGAATATACTATGTGACACACTGCTTCCAGTGTCACCAGGATGAATGAAGAGGTGCTGGAGAGGTAGGAAGAGAAAAGAAAGGAAAAGGGTTTCATTTGTTTTGTTTTATTCTTTTTTTTGTTTATTTGTTTGTTTATTTTGCTTTGCTTTGTTTTTAAGCTTTCTTTTGGCAGGGGGTGCTGCGGGGGGGAGGGGAGGATATGAGGGCATGAGGAAGTGAGCAGAATTAGGGTTCAAAGTGTGAGTTTCCAAAGAATCCATAAAAAGTTATGTTAAAAAGAAATAAATATTGCAATGGAGCTGGAGATATAGTTTACAAAGTAAAGTGCTTACCTTGTAAGTACAAAGACATGAGTTCAATCCCCAGAACCCTTGTGGTTTTTTTTCCAGGTGTGATGGAATACACTTGAATTCCATCACTAAGAAGGCAGATACAAACAGTCCTAAGACCCACTGGCTGTTTAGTCTAGCTTACTTGGTAAGTGCCAAACCAGTGAGAGAGCTTGTAGTGACATTTCAGTTGTAGTTTAGTAAATAAAGACCATCTGAAGATCTGAGACTAAAATAGTCCCACTGGTCAGCCTTACAGACCTGGTTATGGTAACCCGCACCTTAATCTCAGTAGCCATAAAGACACTCCTGCAATTCCAGTAGCCACAATAACATGCAGAAGCCATAATGACTTGCACCTTTAATCCCAGTAGCCACACTTGTTGCCATAGAAACAGGGCGGTGAGTGCCTTTTAATGACAGTGGTGCATACCTTTATCCAAGCTCTAGAGAGGATTATAAAAGGGGAGGAAACAAGCTCTCAGACCACATAGTCTCCTTCTGAGATTCCCGGAGGCAGGATCGCCATTTCAGACTGAGGTCGAGGTATGAGTCAGTGGCTGGCTGTTTTGCTTTTTGGATCTTCAGGTTGAACCCCAATTTCTGACCCTGAGTATTTTATTGATCATGTTTCAATAGTCTATCTTAAAAATTAAAAAGTGGGACAGCATAAATGGACACCCTAGATTGTCTCTCAACTCCTACATGTATGCACACAGACAACTTACACACACGCATGTACAATCCACACTGACACATTCACTGAAATATACAAAAACACACAAATAAACATGAGAAGTAGCATTTTTTAAATATTTATTTATTTATTATATATACAATATTCTGTGTGGTATGTCTGCAGACCAGAAGAGGGCATCAGACCTCATTACAGATGGCTGTGAGCCACCATGTGGTTGCCGGGAATTGAACTCAGGACCTTTGGAAGAGCAGGCAATGCTCTTAACCACTGAGCCATCTCTCCAGCCCGAAGTAGCCGTTTTTTTTTTTTTTTTTGACAACAGCTTTTTACAATATGACCAAAGCTCATATTTCCAATAGCCAAACTCCTTCATATCTTCCTGAACTGCGCAAACGATTCTGATGAAGAGCTGTGAAACTTAAGTGTGGATGGGTCATAAAATGGGCCCAGGCTTCTTTCCAAACCTATGAACCACTCTGTCACTTAAAGAGGTGGCACAAAAATGAGCTGGGAAGGAATGCCAGCCGCTAAATGTCCTTCAGCACCGGGCCAGAAGTGAGGCCCAGCGTCAGAGTGAGGCGCTGTCCCCCTGCTTAGTGCTGAATTCTTCCTAAATGGGGTCTGACTCTGCCCACCATGCATAAGGACTCAACTCCTATGGCAGCATGGGAATGTTTGCTCAGTTCAAGCCAGGAGCCCATAGAAAAACAACGAGGTCTCGGAAGAAAAAAAAAACTTACGAAACCCAGAATCAGCCCAGGTTTGTCTGGCTTGATGGGGCTGTCACAACAAGCCATGTTCCTTTTTTAGCAATGAGGAAGGCGAGAATACACATTAGAAGAACATACACTCTATGCTCATTCTGAGGAAGGCAAACACAGGGGCGAGCCTAACACCTGGGGCTCAACTTATGCACACTATCATCTTCTAATGTACTTGGCGACCCAGCTACTTACCCAAGAGTACAGTGCATAAACAACCCCTCTTCAAATTGTGAACCTAAGCAACACAGACTTTCCACGTGCATCAGCATTCAGGTAACCCCATCTCTGAAACAGTAGGATAACTCCCCCAAACTCCTAACAAACAATCATGTAGGCAGATTCTATAAAAATATATCCCTAATAAGAAAAGGAGAGGCTGATCAAGCCTGAGCTAGTTTGGGATGCATGCACAATAAAGCAAAAACCGTGTGTTCAAGTAAATGTTCAGAGAGACAACCCTATTTGCCATCTTTATGCCAATATATAAATCAGACTCATTAAGGGAAGGAACATGAGCAGGCAGGAAATACTAAAATATTGTTAAATACTAATATAGCATTTAATCTATAATCTAACTACAGAACTACCCAAAGTAGGCCCCTTGGTTTTTCTGTACTTTTCTTGTAAAAAAAAAAAAATAAAATAAAAATGAAAAAATAAATAAAAAATAGGCCCCTCGGAAAACAGCCAATCTTCTTTCTTTAAAACTCATGAAAGAGACCCCCGGCTATAGTCTGAAGCCCGAGTACTCTCCCCATGTCACCCACTGTCATACTGTACAGTGTGTCCTTCTGTAATCTGTATTACGGCTTTGCTATGAATTTTTTGTCATTGGCAAATCTGTGGTGATTTCTTTTTTTTTCCAATTTTCTGGATAACGAGGCCAAAATTTTGAAAACCCCTGGACTATCTCCAATCACCTGTAACAATCTCTGGGTTAACAACTTTAGAAATTTTTTTTTGGTCCTTAAAACCCTATATGGAATTTTCCATGCTAGGATGTGACGTACCATATACAGAATTCATTCTCTCCTAGGTGGGCTCACCCAGCTCATCTCATTTTGAGAAGAAGATCTTGTCCCAGATCTCTGCCCAAAGATACCCAGCCCATTGCCGTTTGAGCACTACTGTAAGCTCTCAACTTATCTAAAAACTAAAGAGCATTTGGTGGAGGGTAATAAAGGCTGCGGTTAACTTAGCTTAGAAGCTGGAGGACACTGATCCCTCTGTGATCCTCCCTTCAGCTTTCTGGTGGGGGGGGGGCGCTCTTCTGATGCTGGAAAGTGTGTTTATATTAAGTTCTACTACCCAAAACCAGAAAGGAAAACAGTCCCTTCTGAACTGTCCAATGCCCCAGGGCTGAAGAGGCATCAAAGCTTGAAGTAATTTGGAGATTCTCTGTGTGTGAAGGTCCTCTGGCCTGAATAGAAGGGGCCACTCGCTCTGAGCATAGGTCGTACCTCAGATGTGGTCAGGTCTGTGATAACCATACTCTTGGAATAAATACTTATGCTAAGATAATAGCATGACAGTTAAAGTGCCAACAAAGACTGTCCTGCACCGAAATTAAATTTCCTGTCTGGTTAATTGGGGGCACATAACTCTATACGCCATCAGGCTGTTCCCCTCTTTCAAATGTGGAATGACAGGGTGGTTTGTGTCAATTACAATAGTTATGTGGCTAAGCTGTGAGGGCTGCTCAATAACAGCTTCATTTATTGCCACCACTATTATTAGTGTGCGCTGATGCCAGGTCGTGGAAGGAAAAGGCTCAGCTTTTCCACATTAAATGAAGAGGTTGGTGGAAAAAGTCCAGTGGTAGAGCACCTACTTAGCAGGCTGTGGATTTGAGTCCACACACCTCTCCCCCAGTAAAGAGGACGACTGCTTCTTGTGCTTGCGTCTTCTCTGAAGGAGAGCAGGAAAGACAGGGTAGATTGGCCCTTGCCACTGAGCCTTTGGACTGTCCCTGCAACAGAAGCTCCACCCCTGCTTGCTCCTTTCTTAAAATCTTAGTCTCAGGTTCCCCAGCTACTCACAGTTAGGCTGCTTGCCAGGGGCCAACCAAGTCCTGGAGCTCTTCTTTTCTTCCCAGTCTTCCCTGTCTTTATCCTGATTGCCAACTCTTGTCCCCCTGCTGCTCTTTTCTGAGGATGGAGAACTCCCCCACACAGGAATCTTATGGATTTTTTTTGCATCAGGAGTGAGAAGGTAACTGCTCCGGTGTTCTGTTGATGACAGCTGAGAGGATGGCACAGTCTGTCTGGTGTGTCAATTGTCACTGTGACTTCCCCTCACCCAGATGGGCACTTGTCACTTCCTGCAGAGAGCTAGCTGCTTCTTCAAGAGAAGCTCTGGCCCCCTAATGACTTAATCTGGCTTTGCAAGCCTATCCCATTATTTGGTTGTGCAGGGGTCCCGGGGAATATTGCAATGAACTTGCCAAGGTCATCCTACTCCCAAATAGGTTGCAAAGATGAAATTGCACCTTCTCTCCTGGGCCCCCACCTCAGATTGCTGTCTGCTCTTTGGCCTCGCTATTCAGGCCAAAGGAATACAGAAATATTTCCTCCACTAGTGATGCCTACTTCCCTTCAGGACTCTCACTTCTACTGGAACACAAATGCAGCCCCTTTCCTCCCATAACTGAGGCAAACCTGTGTGCTGGTTTTCAGTTCAGTGCTCTAATTACCACAGAAACATAGGATTCAGTGGCCACATGCTTATTAAATATTTATAAATGTTGTCTAAAATTTAGGGTCTGTATGGTTAAAGATAATGAATGTTTCATTGGACACCTTTAAATATGGCAGGACAGGAAACTGGGGGTGTAACTCAGTTGTCAGAGTGATTGCCTAGCCTGCAGGCATCCCTGGCTTCAATTCTTAGCCAAAATATAAACCAGACATGATGGCACACATCTGTGATCTCAGCACCGGAAGAAGGAGGAACACAGGAAGGTTATAAATTCAAGGTCATCTTCAACTACACAGGAACTTGAGGCCAGCTTGGGATATGTGTGACCTTTCCTCAAAATAAATAAAATGAATCACAAGACAGATTTGTTCTAGGCGACTGTGGTAGGGAAGGATCCAATATGAATATTGCATATTCACTGAAATATGGGATGCTTCCCCCTGCCCTTCACATGGTGGAAATCTACCATTTTAAGATGTAATATTAAGAGCTAAGATTATGCTAGTGAGTAGGTCACATGACAGAGTCCTCTTTCATAAGATCACAGTTTCTATCTGGGAGACTGAAGAGGGCCTGTTGGCTCCTTTCGGTCCACTTCCATACGCCTAGATAGGGCTGTCCATGAACCAGAATGTGGTCCTTTTTGGACACTGGTATCTTTGTTCTTGGACTTCTCAGAGACATTTCCAAGCCACAGGAGATGTTTATAAGCGTCCCAAGTGATGGTAGTCTATGGCAGCATCACAGCTAGGCTAAGGCCGGAGAGAGAAATGGGGACCTAGAGCCACTGGACAGAGCTGCTGTCGTGGAATATTTCTTGTAACTGGCAAACATATGTTACATTTGTTTGCCCTGCAGAATAATTAACTTTATGTGAAAGTGTGTTACATTGTTTCTGTGGCCTTTGTTAACGATGTGTTACATTTGTTTCTTCTGCTGCCTTCCTTATCATCTAAAGATGTGTTACATTTGTTTGTGCTACATTTGTTAATATGTAAAGATATGTGCATTTGTGTTAATTAAATAAAATTAACCTTGCCTCAGAGAGGCGGGGTTAGCAACTAATTGACAGGAAGTAGCAGGGAAAAGCTTCATGGTTTTTGTTTGTTTTTTTTATTTTTATTTTTTTCAGTTGGGGGGTGTGGGAGGGAGTAGCTTTGGGAGCAGCAGCAGCAAAGAAAGTCAGTTTGTTATTCTAACTCTCTGAACTTGCAGGCTTTCACCCTTGTCTTCGATGTTCAAAGCTTTATTAGACTGATTGAGATTTAGTTAAAGTTGCATTTAGTGGCAGCAAACAGAGCCATAGTCTGGGGGAACAGTATTTCCCCAGGCACTTACGGTTTTTAGTGGCCAGTCACTACCAGTTCAAAGCACAGCCCACTGTAAGCGAAGGTGAGACAGCAGCTGCTAAGAAGAACTGCTTAGAGGCAGGCAGAGAACCTGAGCACATAGTGGGAAGGGTGTCAAGAATCTAGCTTGACAGAGCTTTGTAGAGTTGAGCTTAGCAGGTTCAGCAAGAGGCCTTATTGAGAGGATGGCCTTCTAAGAGTCAGGTTGAGGCTTGATCTAGAAAGAAAAGGTGGTCACTGTTAGTGACCAGTCAGAGTTCTCCAGAGGGGCAATAGAATGTGTGTGTGTGTGTGTGTGTGTGTATGTGTGTGTGTATGTGTGTGTGTGAAAGAGAGATGTGTGTATGCATAGTACGTGTGGTGTGTGCATATGTGCAGTGTGTGTATAGGTATGTGTGTACTATGTATATGTGTGGTGTATTGTATGTGTGTATGTATGTAACTATAGAATGGGTATAGTATGTATATATATATATATATATGTGCTGTGTATGTGTATAGTATATGTGTAGTATGTATGTATATGGTGCATATGTAGGTGGTGTGTGTGTATGTGTTTGTGGTGTAGTTGGAAAGAGTGGGGGTACTAGCAAGACTGACATATATAGGATAGGTCTGTTGTGTGATATTTTGTTTGTGTTCCAACAAATAAAGCTTTCCTGGAGATCTAAGGGTGGAGCTACATACTAGTTAACCATAGACACCAGGCAGTGGTGGCACACACCTTTAATCCCAGCACTTTGGAGAAGGAAGCAAAAAGATCAGAAGTTCAAGACCACCCTGAGCTATATAAGATTGAACCAGTCTTTAAGAGAAACAGAGCTAGCCAGTGGAGGCTCACACTTTTGGCCCCAGCACTTGGAATCTCAAGCCTTTGATCCCAGCACATAGGAGGCTCATGTCTTTATTCCCAGCACTAGGTAGGTAGAGACAGGAATATAAGGTGGGTGGAACAGGATCTTAGCAACCTATCTGATCTGAGGATTCCTAGAGGGTAAGAGGTGACTGGCTGCTCCTTTGCTTCTCTGATCTTTCAGCATTTACTTCGGTATCTGACTCCTGCTTTTTATTGATAACCAATTAGGGTCACACTCCACAGGTCAATTTGCACACATTTTGAGAAGTCAGACAAGATTCTGAAAACCTTCAGGGCAGGCTAGCAGGCTAGAAACTCATTCTCAATGTCTCTTTCTTTCTTTCTTTCTTTCTTCCTTCCTTCCTTTCTTTTCTTCTTCTTTCTTTCTTTCTGTCTTCTTTCTTTCTTCTTTCTTATCTTCTTTCTTTCTTTCTTTACTTTCTTTTCTTTCTTCTTTCTTTCTTCTTCATGTGTCTATGTGTGTGGCCTGCAACATGTATCTTAAATGTATATGGAGGCCTGAGGCTGACTGATTCCAAGATCTTCCTCAATTGCTTCTCTCCACATTCATTGAGGCAGGGGCTCTCAACCGAACCCAGAGTTCACCAGATGTCTCTCAGGACTCAGACATTGAGTACCCATATCCACCCTTGCAGTTAGGGGTAGGTTCCCTGCCCACCTGGCATTTATATGTGTTGTGAATTCTAATGCCTGCAAGGCAAGAGCTTACCATTGAGTCATCTTTCCCAGTCCCAAGAGTGAATTTCTGTTAAAGTTATGAAGCAGAATGCATTCTGGTTCTGAAAATCCTTAGGTCTTCAAGTGATTGAATCTGGATCTGGTCCACCCTCCCGGAGGATCCTGTGCTTTAAGAAGATGTTAACCATATCTATAAATTAGCTTCACAGAAACATGTAGACTAGTGTTTGGATCATACAACTGGCTAACACATCTTGGCCATGTTGGCACATAAAATTAAACTCTTATGGGAATTGAAGAAAAGTATGTATACTTTTTTTAAAAAAAAATTAAGAGATGCCTACGTGGTCTCCTTGATCAGGTTCCTTGCAGTCCCCTCCCCAGCACTAATTTTATAAGATAGAGGTAAAAAATAAAATAGCACAGATCTCACATGAAGAAAGCTGTATCCAGACATTCACTGGCTGCAAAGTCTGCATGCAAACAGCGAAGAATCAGACATGTCCAGAGAAGCTGGAACTGGCAAAATTTCTTGGTAATGCCACTACAGACATTAATTCTGAGTGGTTTGCCTGGACCTGACACTGAAGGGATGATGAGGATAGGGACTTCCATCTCCAGCACACTTCTGAACCTCAGGGACAAGCTTCAGACTTGACAGGGGTCATAGACATAGCTAGAAATGGCCAACAGTCCACCATTCCCACCTGGTCCATTTATTTTTAAGACGGCATCTTGTGCCTAGATGACTCTTGGGAACCTTAGCCCATGTAGCAGAATTAAGTGAAGTGCCACTGTGCTGGGGCTTGGCCAGCCAGGGGATGGCTTTGGCTTCTGTTTCCTGCACAAGCACCCTTGCCAAAGAGTGTGGCTGATCCACAAAGAAGCAGAGGAATGGATGTTTCCCTGCTTTCTTTGGTACATTTTCCCTGTACAGTTCTAAGGTGAAATTGTTTGTTGTTAGATCGACAGTTCTTTCCCTTTCCTTCGGTTTTTTCCTTCCAACATTCGGTTTCCCAGGACTCAAACATTGCACGCTGTGCTGAGAGACAAAGCTGAAAAATGGCCCGATGTGGGCCTCCTCCTCGAGGACCAATTTCCTGATTGGCCTCAGACCCAGCTTTCAGGAATTTCTGCCCACTCATTCATTCATACCAAATACATGCAAGGACATGTTCCCCTGCTTGTTACATACAGATGTGAGGGTAGGGGTTGAGAACACAGCTGTTGCCAATCCAAGGGTACCTATTCTTGCAAAAGGACCCTCTGTTCTCCCATCCCCATGGCCAAATGTGTTTCAGAGATATGAATTCCACTTCAAGATGGCCTGTTTCATCCCACATGTCTAAGTTATTCAAAACATATTTTAAACAGTATCTCATAGGAGACAAAATTTCAAAAAAATAAGAGAAGAATGAAAACTAATAAAAATGATCATTTTTTACATCCATATCCAGAAATAAAACTGCTAACATACTGATATATTTTGTTATCCAATCTCCTTTCTTCTCTGATACTTTGGCTTTTGAGATATATCACATCCTTACATCCTTCATAGGAAGAATTAGTCCCCTTACTCTTTTCGTCCAAAGAACTTATGGGAACAAAAGCTCTTGGCTAAGAATGAAATGAAATGAAGCCCTTTTCTAAGGGTGGCTTTGTAGCCCCTCCAGGGTAACCAAGGGAGCCTCCACGGAAGCACAAAGTGGCTGCTTTATTAAGAGCCAGAGGAACAAACCAAAGACAACACACAGGCCTGGCATGCAGAAACTGACTCCAGGAAAAAGGGAAGTGTAGACTGATTATGTGTGTCATCGAGGAAAGAACAACTTGTTTACTGAGTCTTGGGGCTCCATCTCTGACAATTAGTGTTAATATGTGTCCTGGGAGATGTAGGCATTGATGTATATAACCAAGGAAGCAGAATCCGGAGCTCACATAAATGGAGATATTGCACAGAAAATCTTACACAGGGGCTGGGAGATAGCTCCATCAAGTAAAATGATGGCCATGGAAGCATGGGGACTTGAGTTTGAATGGCAGAGTCAATGAACAAAAGTGTCAAGTATGGTGGGCGTGCACTTGTAATCCCTGTGCTTTGAGGAAACCATGCAGACCCTTAAAGCTTGCTGGCTAGCAAACAAGAGACTCGTCTTCAAACACCAAGGGAGATGCCGACAGCAACTGAAGAACAACACTTTGAGGCTGAACTCTGGCCTCCATAGGCATGTACCCACATGCATGGTGAGTGATACACCACACACAAAACACACACACACACACAGCACACACACACACACATATACAGGGAGTCTGACCCATTGCTAAAATCCACCTAACCATCAAAGCCCTTCCAGACCCATGTTGCACTGAGTCTTTGTAACTGGGGGGTTGGGGATTGGGATAGTCTTCTATAGCATAAACATGCCTTCTTTGATGTAATCAAAGCCCTGCATGACATTAGCGCAGCAAGCCAGGTCAGAATAGGAAGATAGATGTCACTGGAAGGGAGAAAAAGTGGTTAAATCCCAATTAGATATTATAAGATCTTGCTCTTGTGGGCTTTGTTTAATGAAAGAAAAGAAAAAAAAGACATTAGGATTCACTCTATGAGGACAAGAGCTGTAGAAGAAAGGGATGGAGTCAACAGCATATCACGAGCTCTACAAAGAACATTGTTGATGTAGACATAATAAGATAGCCTCTATTGATTGATCTGAACAACAGTAATGGAGCTATAATGGGAAAGGGAAGAAGGATGATGTAAGAACTATACCAGCCACAGAAGTCAGTCCATTTTCTGTTGCTATAGCAAAATGCCTAAGAGGGGACATTTATGGAGGAAAAGAGTTTATTTTGGTTCTGGTTCCTGTTTGACTGAAAAGTCCCAAATTAGGCAGCTGTACTGGAGAAGGCACTATGATCAGCTCCTAGAGGAGGGGAGGAAGGGCAAGCAGGCATCTATGAAAATACAAATCATGAGAGTGCCCTCACTCTCCAGTGAGTCCTTCTTGAAACACCAACCTAGCCCAGGGAGTACAAAGACCTATCCCCATTCACTGACCTTGCCCTGTGACTTATACCTTTTGAAGGTCCCAGCATTTCACAACACCATTCCATTGGTAGTTCAATTTCAATCCCTGCTTTGGTAGAAACAAACCATGTCTACACCACAGTGTAGTTGGAGACTTTTCTCTGTCACACCTGGTTCCTGCTGGACTGGTTTTTCTCCTGTCTGCCGGTCACCGCAGCTGCTTATAAATAATCATTAGGAGGTTTAATATTAATTGTAATTGTTTGACGGATGACTCAGGCTTCTTACTAGCTAGCTCTACATAGAAATTAACCCATTTCTAATAATCTGTGTATCACCATGTGCCCCATGACTTACCAAGAATGATCTGTCATCTTACTCCTCTGGTGGTTGCTGGAGTCTCCCCTGCCCCTACCTTCTTTCTCCCTGTATTTCTGTTTGGATTCTTCCTACCTAGTTATATATACCACAGACTAAAGCAGCTTCTCTATTAACCAATGGTAATAAGCATATTCACATCATACAGAGAAGCTATCCTACAGCACTACAGTGACTGCAAAGTGTTAATATATAAAGTGCACAATTACAAGTGATGGCTTGGACGAGATGAGATGTGCTCAGAGCTGGCACGTGTCTGTTTTACCATCACTATATGTACCCCTAGTTCTCTTATTGCATTTGTATGGAATCATCACTAAAATTTTTTTTTTTTTTTGGTTTTTCGAGACAAGGGTTTCTCTGCAGCTTTTTAGAGCCTGTCCTGGACCTAGCTCTTGTAGACCAGGCTGGCCTCGAACTCACAGAGATCCTTCTGCCTCTGCCTCCCGAGTGCTGGGATTAAAGGCGTGCAGCCACCACCGCCCGGCTCATCACTAAAATTTTTATAATCAATGAAGAACAACCACCCCAGTCATCTACAACATGGAAGTTTGGCCTTGCTGTATGGGGGTTGTTGAGAGACGGTACCTGGGGTTACAGGAAGGTTGAAGGGTTGTTCGTGTGCTGCATTGAGGGCGAGAAGCAACTCAGATCCAGGTTATTGGCATAGCCAATGATCTAGAGGAAGTCCTGGGCCATGGAAGATCTTTAACAATGAAGACCTTTTCTGATACGCTGATCAGAATCTTCCCACCAGCTTGAGAGAAAGCTCAGCAATGAGTGAATTTGTTATACAAACATGGAGAACTGAGTTCAATCCCCAGAACCTTGTAAAGTCAAGTACAGTCCTAATCACACTCGACAATCCCACTACTATTGGCAGTGGAGGGGGAGGAAACAGGAGGATCGGCAGATTTGGCTGGCCACCAATGCAGCTCCAGGCTGAGTAAGAGAATCTGTCTCAAGGGCATATGATAGAGTGACAAAACAGGACATGTGACATCCTTCTGTGGTTTCCATGTATAAGCTTGGCTGCATATATGTCACTTGCACTACACACTACATTATTTTTTTAACATTAAAAAACCCTAACCTTTCTCTATTGCCGCATGTTAGAAGAAGCTAGTTCTGACTGGGAAGACATGGATCTGCACATCTGGGTATATGGTTTATGGCCTTTCTAGTTAACAGTATCCTATGGACATTTTCTACACAATACACATCTTGAAAAATTTGCTCTTCATGACATCTGGTCTCATGTGACTGTGACATCAGCGGCAAATCTACATGCAGAATACTGGATAGGCTCAAAGTGAAGTGCCAGTCCCCTTCTCTGGGCTGGAGTCCTGGCCCTGCCACTTTCCACCTTGGACACAGAGGGGCACAACTGCAGTTTCTGTCTCCGACAATGAGACAAGTCAAAGTACATACGCCACAGGGCATTCGCAAGACTTAAAGAAATGAGGACATTAAAAGCGCGTAAACCCAGGCCTTCCACTTAGTAAGCACTCACTAAATCCTAGCTACTACTGCTTTTTTTTTAAAAAAATTTACCCATCCTTCCTTTAAATATGGGGTTTCCTTTTCCAAAAATTCACTTTCATAAACTATGTAATATTGTGCATATTTTCCCAGGGTTTAACTACACCCTAAAGTGTGGTATCTCAGTGACAGAGCATGTGTCCAGCATGTGGGTTCAGTTTTCAGCACCAAAACCTCCACTTTACTGTATAGTGTCTTAGTCACTGTTCTGTTGCTGTGAATGGGCACCATGGCCACAGCAGCTCTTAGGAAAGAAAACATCTAATTGGGCCTGGCTTGTAGGCTCAGAGGTTTAGTCCATTATCATCACAGCAGGGAACATGGGAACATGCAGGGAGACAAGGCACTGGAGAGTAGCTGAGTGTTCTTCATCCAGATCCTCAGACAGCAAGAAGAGAGAGCCATGAGGCTGGCTTGGGCTTTTGAAAACCTTAAATCCCACCCCCAGTGACACACTTCCTCCAATGAGGATACATTCACTTCATAAGACCACACCTTCTAATCCTTCTCAAGTAGTGCCACTCTCTGATAGAAATGGTATATGAAACATTCAAATATATAGTCTATTGGGTCATTCTTACTCAAACCACCACATGTAGATAATTCCTTTTCATTGGATGGTAATAATGCATAGGAAATAAAAGATAAACAGTTTATTAATTTTTCATCCAAAGATATAGGGTATCCTGGCATATGTAGTTTAAAGATTATTTTCCATATAAGACAAACACACCATACATATAAACATACAGCATAAAAATAGAATTCTCACAGAAATGAATTTTGTGATACTTGCTCTAATTTTCTTCTTATCAAAGTAGAGGACATTTGGGGGGGGGATATAATGAGATTTTAATGGCTATTTACTATTCCTCTTAAATATGCCTTAGATCATTCTTTGGTAGCACCCAATGTTATTACAACAGCAGCACTTTGTACTACATTTTATTTGTTTGCGCGTACTCTCTCTCCTTCTCTCTCCTCTCTCTCTTGTCTCTCTCTCCTCTCTCGATCCTCTCTCTCTCTCTCTCTCTCTCTCTCTCTCTCTGTGTGTGTGTGTGTGTGTGTGCCTCAGCAGGCATGTGGAGGTTAGAGTGTAACCTGAAGGAGTCACTTCTCTCTCTTTCTCTCTGGCACGTGAAATGATTGAAGTCAGTCATCAGGCTTGGCAGCGGATGCCCACACTCATTAAGCCGTCTTGCTGGCCCACCAAGTATTTTTGAGGGCTGGAGTTTTAGTTCAGCAGTAATAGAATATTTCCCTAGCACGTACAAATCCTGGATTCAAGCCCCAGTACTAAAATGAACAAATAAAAACCCAGCATTTCAATGGTAGAGAGATGGCTCAGCAGTTAAGAGTTTCTTATTACAGAGGACCCACGTTCGGTTCCCAGCACCCATGTCAGGTCGCTCGCAGCTGCTGGTAACTCCAGCTCCAGGGGGTCCCACAGCCTCTAACTCACATAGACATACCCACATGTAGACACACATGCACACACATAATTAAAATAAAGATATATCTTTAAATTAAAAACAAAAAAAGCACAGTATTTTATTCCTATGTTCGGAAGGCTGAGGTAGGGGGATCCTCGTGTATTTAAGGACAACCTGGGCTACAAGTGATACCTTGTCTCCAGAAACAAACAGAAACTGAATGTCTTTTTCCTCTAAATTTTGTGTGAGGTAGGACTAAGAACTATACATTTTATTCAGGTCCAAAACCACAGCTTTCAGATCCCTCTGCAATGGTCACAGGAAGGTCTCTGTACAGTAATGGGGCAATGATAAAAATTTAGGTCTGCTATTTGGAAGTTCAGACCTCTTCTGACTAAGTCTCTTATCTGAGAGACACATTCTGTCTCCCAGTTCTAAAGCTGGGCTCTGGCTGGGTGAGAGCACATGTATGCGGAAGTGTAAATCCTTAGACAGGTCCTAGCTGTGGAACATGTCACATCTGGCCTGCATGAGACAGAGAATGCCCCTGGCATCTCCTAGGAACTGCCGGCCCTGGCTGTTGTCTATTCCTCCTCAGCCAGCCTCCTCACCAGGGTGCCTGCATCAGTGCTCTTGAGACTTCGCAGGCTTGAACTCAAGGCCTCTGTCAGAACAGACGGCTGGCCATGCCCACAGATAAAGTGGAGCTGAGTTTGTACTTCCCACAGACTGTAGGTGAGGAGGTCCAAAGGCCACGCTTGAGTACCTGCTGCAGCTTGGCCATGGGATCACTTTGCCCTCACCGGGTGATGATATGACTGGCTCGCTGGTTCTTAGCAACTGTAGGCATCACTGGAGCTTCTGAAAGCTTCTAGGGTCCTGAGTTCCACAGAGAAACTACGGTGTGTAAGCAGAGTGCTTCTCTAGCCTTCCTCCCTGTCCCCAGGCCATTCTGTTCTGCAAGCTGTAAGCACGGACCTTCCAAAACCCCAAATAAGAAAGCACAAGCTCCAATTGTTCCCATTCTTCAGACTTTTGATGTGAAGAAGTATTTTTCTCCATTGTCCTTTCCTGTTTTAACACTAAACATCAACTATTGCTGACTTGGGGGAGGGGCAGCGCCAGGGCGTGTGAGAAAATCCGTAAAAGCAGTGACAGCATAGGAAAAATTTTTACTGATCTAATAATTAGACCTTTTTATCTGAGAGAAAGAGTAAAGAAACACAGATGCTTTCTGATAACTTCTTTTCCTTCATCTTAAATCCTCTCTAAGAAGCTCTGTCTCCACATTGCCACACAGTTTGTTATAGCTTCCGAATCAGCCCTACACAGTCTCTGCTACTTACAGCTCTGTCCAGTTCATTTCTGCTCTGTCCAGTTCTCCTGCTGCTCCCTGCCTAGTTCTTCTTCTCTGCTGCTTCTCTACCACACTCTGCGGTCTCTCCTCTCTGCTTTCCCCTCCTCTCACAGCCAAACTCTGGACCAAACTCAGAACATAAGTCACATAGTTTCTCTCAGGCTAGGAATGTCTTAATGACCCAGGCACGTAGCTCTAAGTTGGTGAGGGTTCCCAGACAGAAAATGACACTGGAAATCAAGACTTAACAATAACAATTAGTTAGTTGGACCTTGAGCAGTAAGGAGTACGCGCAGAGTAAAGTTGCTCCGAACTCTGGCTTTGAGTCAGTAAACAACACCTGGGGAAATGGCCATATGTATGTGTCTCCAGGGGCAACCAGCCTGCTTTGAATCTCCTGAGGTCCTTGGCTAAATGTGTAAAAGACTGTCTTTGTAGCCGAGACTTCTATGTCAGTCCGAGTTATGAAAAACATCCTGTATTATTTCTGTTCATTAATATTATATAACTTAAACAGAACCATCCTCTAGATCACCCACAGCTATATGTGTGCCCAAAAGTGTGAAACACACACCAAATAGCTACGGAAAGAACCCAATACCTGTTCTTATTAAGGAGGCATTGCAGTGGTACCCAGGAACTGGAGTTACAGATGCTTGTAGGCCATCATGTGGGAGCTGGAAACTAAGCTCCAGTCCTCTGAAAGAGCTGCCAGTGCTCCTAACTGCTGAGCCAGCTCTCCAGTCCTATTACTTCATTCTTAATGCTTCCCTTCCTCAGTGGACATTTGGCTGCTTTGATGGGGCTCTAACAGTGGAGTGTCTGCTGAAGAACATAATTTAGTAAATATTTAAAAAAAACTGTTAAGAATACATTGTGTAATATTTCACGAATGATCCTTGAAACATACAGTAATTGTGGTTTTTCATTTCATTCATTCTTTAAGTTTGTCTGTTTGTGTTTATTTTTTAATTCTACTCTTTCCTGATTTCGGGCTCAATAATTTTGTTATTTTCATTATATAGGAAATGGAATAATATCTTTTTTAAAGTTTTGCTTTTATCCTTTATGTATGAATGTTTGTCTGTGCACCAAATGTGTGCCTGGTACCTATAGAGGCCAAGAAAGGGTCTCTATAAACTGATTGCTTCTGGCGAGAGTGGGGTTAGGGAAGGGCACAGTTTTTCTTAAGTGGTTAGCCACTGACTATGCTGCAGTGAGTATATGGTATATGTGCAATATCAGTGGGACTTCTCTCTCTCTCTCTCTTCCTCCCTCCTCTCTCCCTTCCTCTCTCTCATTCTCTTTCTCTTTCCTTTCTTTCTTTCTTTCTTTCTTTCTTTCTTTCTCTCGGCTTCTCTCTCCACTCCCTCCTCCCCCCTTCCGTCCTCCTCTCCTTCTCCCTTCTTCTTTACTTTCTTCCTTCTCTCCTCCTTCCTCGCTTTCGCGTATTCTTCTCTTTCTTTTTTCTTTCTTTCTTCTTCTTTTCTTTCATTTCTTCTCCTCCTCTCCTTTATCCTTCCTCCTCCCTCCCTACCACCCTCCCTCAATCAACTCACTACCTCCCTCCCGCCCATCACCTCCATCCTTTCTTCATTCTTGCTTGTGCTCTTTTTTGGGGGGGAGATGTCACAAGGGAGGAAGAAGTGGACCAGGGAAGATTGTGGAAGTGAGTGTGATTGGGATGGATTATGTGAAAGTTTCAAATAATCAATAAAAATAATACATTGGTGAAAACAATAAACAAACAAAAACCACAAAGACTGACAGACACAAAATACTAGAGGTTTGACGTTCATGTCTTTATAGCTTTTGACTGTTTTATTAGTTTGGCATGCAATATTCTTGTCATCTTTATTGCCTAACAGTATTAAGTCTTACAGTGATTTGTATCATGTATAATGTGAATTTGAACATGATATATATTTATATCTACCGAAAATAAGTCATATCTTTCCTTTTTTGGATCTCTTTTACCTTTTCACATGTGATGTGGGATTCCCTTCTGTATGCTGTGAATACTATTGGTTAATAAAGAAGCTGTTTTGGACCTGTGATAGGGTAGAGCAAAGCTAAGTGGGGAAAACTAAACTGAATGCTGGGAGAAACAAAGTGGAGTTGGGAGAAGCCATGGAGCTGCCGCCAGAGATAGACATGCTAAAACTTTGCAGTAAGCCACAGTCATGTGGCAATATACAGACTAATGGAGATGGATTAATTTAGGATATAAGAGTTAGCCAGAAATGCGCTTAAGCTATTGGCAAAACAGTATTGCAAATAATATAGTTTCTGTGTAGTTTTTTCAGGAGTCTGGGCAGCTGGGAAACAAACAAGCGGCCTCCTACAACATACATGGGTTATCTAAACCTTTGTTCTTTCTCGGGGAAGAAAAATGTCAAGAGACGAGCTTGGGCAGTAAAATCAAGAGAGCATGGCTATGGTTCCCCTCACAGGGCTTCTCCTGCAGGGTTTCCCAGCCCTTTCTCAGTTGAATACAAACCAACTGAGAGAGCTCTGTGAATAGGTTCCCATGTAATAACCACAGAAACCAGGAACATCCCTGTGGGTTTAACATTGTAGCAGCTCTTCAACTAGCAGGTGCTTAAACGTTTTACTCCTAACTCTTGTTGAAGGTGTAAGAAAGACTTGAGCCGAAAGGTATTTAGTAGAGGAGAGAGGCTGGATATATAAACAAGTGGGGACTTAGTACCGAGGGAAAGGGTTGGGTCGGTGGATGGAAATTCCTAAGAGGAAGCCTGTAGTTAGACTTGTTCAATCCTTGTTCAATCAACTCAATAGAATTCTTTCTTAAATTATTTTATTGATGAATGACAGGTATGAAACTGACTACATATTTAATGTGCATACCCAACAAGTCTGGAAATAAATATATACCTGTGAAACCACCATCAAGATTCTAAACATAGTCCTTTCTTCTAGAAGCTTCTTCCTGCTTCTTTTATTGTTATTTGTGTATAAATAAGGGATATTTATAATGAGAGTCACATTCCCAAATAAAAACTTAAGTGTTGGGTACAGTATTGTTGGCTCTAGGCACTATACCATATAGATTTTTAGGCTTTGACTCTCCATTTCATCATCCCTGAAGCCCTGGGCAATCGCAACTCTATTCTCTGCTTTTGTGACATTTACTATTTTAGCTTCTACATGTAAGTGAGACCATACATATTTCCCTTCCTATAGCTGGCTTATTTCATTGAACATAGTGTCTTCTGAGTCCATTCATGTTCTTACAAATGACAAAATTTCATAGCCCCTGTACATACTCACTACAGTTGTGTGTGTGTGTGTGTGTGTGTGTGTGTATGTGTGTACAGGAGTGTGAATGCATGTTTGTGTGAGTGCAGGTACAAATGTGTGTAGGTTGTACATGCCTACATGTGTGCCTGAAATCTGAAATGAATCTTTTGTGTGTGTGTGTGTGTGTGTGTGTGTGTGTGTGTGTGTGATTGTATATATGCATGTGAATGTGTATACACCATATGGGTGCAGAAGAGGGCTCTAGATCTCCTGGAAGTGGAGTTACAGGCAATTAGAAGTGGGAAGTGAAAGCAGAACTCATGTCTTCTACAAGAGTAGCCAGTTGTCTTAAGTGCTGTGACTTTTCTCTAGCTCCCTCTATGCTACTTTCCATAATGGCTGCTCCAATTTACATTCTCACCAACAGTGCACGAATGTTTTTTTCTCTCCACATTCTTGTGCACACTTTGATCTTCTGCTACTGACTCAGCATTGTTCCTGCATGGTAACAGCACGTATCATGCTAAGAGACTGGCAGTCAGAAGAGAAACATGGCTGGATATGGAGAGTGCACAGATACCAAGGATGGGAAATTTTCACTAAACTTAGCTTTAGCAAGATTCTTTATAAAACTGAGGAGCCTTTCTCAGGTTTAATTAAACACAGAAACGTTGTCACAGGTAACATTAAATATAGCCAAGGTAGGGAATGTCTTGGCTATAAAGACTTGTCTGGACTCTTTCATTTCATTGACCTTCCATGGACATCAACGCTCATGCTTTACAGCACAACATTTTTGGACGCTTCTGAGTGAGTTGTGAAATTTTGCTGCTAATGTGCTGCCTTGAGTCTTGCCCCATACCTCTTCTCCATGAATACTCAGTTTGAGAGAGTGGCTTCCCCTCTCTGATGTTCACCAATCCACCCATTCTCTCAGCTTTCAAATGTCACACTGATGTCCTGGATTCCAGTTCTGCATTTCATGGTCATGGCTTTCGATCTTATCTTCTGCTGCTTTTCTCCATCCTGTTTTCTTCCTGCCACCGATTCTAGGATTCCAGTACTTTACTTCTCAATCTTGCTCTCTTCCCTTCCTTTTCCTCCCTTTCCCCTTCCTTCCTTCCTTCCTTCCTTCCTTCCTTCCTTCCTTCCTTCCTTCCTTCCTTCCTTCCTCCCTTCCTCCCTCCCTCCCTCCCTCTCTTCCTCCCTCTCTCCCTCCCTTTCTTCCTTTCTTTTTTTCGTAGACAAGGTCTCCTGCCGTCCATGAACAGACCTTGAACTTTTGATCTTCCTCGATCTACCCCCAGAGTGCTGAGGTTGTACATGTAACCAGGAAGTCTGGTTTCAGTTGTGTTTTATTATCATTATTATCATCATTATTTTCTAATTTTTATCGATGCCTGTTTTGCATTGGGATTTTATGTTCCATAAGGATATACCTATGATGAAAGTCAAGTTTAATTTCATATCTAATAGTAACAGAATCTCCCTGATGAAAGGCAACTGTGATTATCAGTTTCTCAAGAGTCTCCCTAGAGATGGTCTCACCTTTGAATTTATAAGTATTCATATCTATCCATATTTCTTCATTGCAGCACATTGTACCTCTATACTACTTATTCTGTACCTGGCTTTTGTCTTTGGTATCAAGACTTAGAGTAAGCTTTACTTGAACACACAGATAAACATTTGTTCTTGTTAATGGGATGAAATTTCTTTGTTTTTGATTCTTGGAAATGATTTGGGCCACTCTCTGGGACACTACCCCAGCCAGACCTGCTCTTGTCTTCTTATACTAAAGATTCTAGTGAACTTAAAATAAAAAGATTCCAATGGGGGAACAACTTGCTGTCCATCCCACCTTCAGAGGCTTGCACCACACCCAGGTTTTGTCTGACTTTCCTGCCCGTAAAGAAGAATGAGACAGCACTGCCCATAGAACACTCATTCCTGCCACCAAACAGCTGAGCTAAATGGGGAAATGGCTCTTTCTGGAAGGGCATCTGTGGACCTTCAGCAATGACATGCTGATGCCTGGCAATGAGCCCAGAATCACAAAACTTTCTCAGCCATATCAAACAAATGGCATTTGCACCATTAGGCCAAGGCTCAGCAATATCAAATCAGCAATGCTTCCTGGTTTCTATGTGTGTGTCTCCTTTTGTACAAATAAGGGGTCATTTTACACCAGAAGCAGTCAGGGCTCAGGGCTACGCAGTAGCTTCATTTCTCCACCTCTTGAGCATGTGTAGGAGCCCCAAGCACTGAATCTCTTAGCAGATTATTACAATGTCACTTCCTAAAGAGTTAGGATTGATCGCTGATTCAAGACACAGGCACAGACACAGACAGTCAGACAGACAGACAGACAGATAGAGACAGACACACGCACACACTGCTTCATGTGTATTTCTATTGAAGAGGAATCAAGAGGAAGGATAGAAATTTTGCATAAATTTTTTCATAGATTGTGGGTGGATTTTCTGTACTGACTGCCATCTCCCAAATCATAATATGAAGACTTATTATTAATTATGAAAGCTTGGCTAATAGCTTAGGTTTATTTCCAGCTAGTTCTTATAACAACCCATTTCTAGTAATCTATGTCCTGCCATGTGGCTCATGGTTGTTACCACTACCCCTGCATGTTCTGCTTCCTCTGTGTCCCATGGAGTCTCCCTTTCTTCTTCCCACCATTGCTTTTCCCCCCAGATCCTGCCCCGCTATTGGTCATTGAGCTTTTTATTAAACCAATCTGAGTGAAAGATCCTCACAGTGCTCCAAAAGATTATAACACAGCAGGTATAGAGGTATAGAAGCAATTACACTCAAGTCTATTTTTAATGGTCACATATGCTTGGCTAGGTCAGTAAGTTTTCTTGTCTTTTCTTCATGAGATTATAATTTAATTACATCATTAATGCTGTGGAATAACCCTCTTGCACATTGCAAAGATTTGTCACTTGAATTGGCTTAATAAAACACTGATTGGCCAGTACCCAGCAGGAAGTATAGGTGGGACAATATAAACTGAGTGTGATGGGAAGGAGAAGGATGGAGTCAGGAGATGCCATCCAGATGCAGAGGAAGTAGGAAATGAACATGCCTTGCTAATAAAGGTATTGCCATATGGCAGAGGGGAAATAAGGAATATGGGTTAACTTAAAATGTAAGAGCTAGTTAGTAAAAAGCCTGAGCTATTGGCCAAGCATTTGTAATTTATATTAAGCCTCTCAGTCAATTATTTGGGAAGCAGCTGCCAGGTATTTGGAAAGTGGCTGCTAGGTATTTGGGAATAGATGGTTGGGACAGGAAATGTCTGTTTACAGTAGATCCTGTGTTAAGCAAAGTCTCTCAAGTTTCCTGGCTTAGCTCAAAGGAGGTAAAAAGGAAGGGAATTGAGCATTGAACTGCACTGAACTCGCCAAGGCAGAAACTGTCCCAAATATCCAGTGTCCCTTTCTTCTATGGTGATGGGTCTGTCTCTATGCATAGGGCTGAAGAGACAAAATAACACATTCACCAGTTTCTGTTTATGGACTAAAGTTTGGCTGAAGACATACAAAAGGAAATGTCCTTTGACAATATTTGGGAGTGTTCCTGAAGAAACTTCTAGAGTGTTTTTCTTTTTTCATCACCTGCCTGGGACACAGATGTTGACTTCGCTACCAGAGGAGAATTTGTGTAAGAAAAGGTTGTTAAACAGCATGATAGACTTTATGTAGGACCTCCATGATGGGTGTATAGAAAACAAGAACCAGTGGGTATTTGCCACCAAGGGCCAAGGGTGGAGTTCAGAGGCTAGAAAATTACCAGGCGAAAACATCAAAGGCAAGGGAGATTCCAGGTAAACTGACCTAACAGGATTCTTGCTCAAGGCAGGCCTGGAGCTCAGACATCACCTAGAAGATGGTGCTGGTGAGGAACCTTTTTGGATAGAAGGGGATGAGATGTGGTGGATGGAGGAGTCTAGCCAAACCAACCTAGCAGGATTCCTTTTTAATAAATTTATTTATTTTACATCCCAGCCACAGTTTCTTCTCCTTCCTCTCCTCCCAGTCCTTCCCCTCTGTTACCACCCACCAATCTGCACCTCTGTTTCTGTTTAGGAAAGAGCAGGCCTCCCATGAGTACCAACAAAGCATGGCATATCAAGTTACAGTAAGACTAAGTACCTCCCCAGGTATTAAGGTTGTGCTAGGTTGCTCAATATTAGGAATAGGGTCCCAAAAGCCAGTAAAAGAGTGGTAGTCAGTTCCTGCTCCCACTGTTAGGAGTTCCACGAGAGGATCAAGCTAGACAACTGTAACATAAATGCAGAGGGCCTAAGTCAGTCCCATCCAGGCTCCCTGGTTGTCAGTTCTGTCCCTGTGAGCCCCTAAAGCCCCAGTCAGTTGATTCTGTGGGTTTTCTTGTGTCCTTGACCTGTCTGGTTCCTACACTCTTTCTGTAGGCTTTTCCCAACTCTGCCTAAGGCCTAACTGTGGGCCTGCATCTGTCTCCACCAGTTGCTAGCAGGATTCCTGCCTACACTGGACAATGGAAAAATAAGCAGGGAAGCCTAAGAGTTTGGCCTAACTGAGAAAACCTCAGCGAAGTCACAATACAGTTTGCCAAGGACAAGGACATTGTAAAGGGCTACGCTGTGGAGATGCTGGAGGTTTCAAGGGAACTTAATGCCCCAATCCAACCTTAGATTCGTGCTTCTTATTTGTCCATAGTGGAGAAATTAATTCTGGTCAGCTTTTCTTGAATTATGCTTTTAAAGACGTAATAACATTATTCATGCTGATGATTTAAATTTGTCACTGAATCTTGGGGCCTCGCTTTTCGACTTACCTGTAAATCACTGAGCATATCACTTCAACCCTTTGGGGCTTGGAGTTGTGCAGAAGAAACAAGGGAGCTTGAAATGATCTTACAGGAGGTTGGGTTCTGGGCCACAGCTTTGGTACTTACATGCTGATAAAACTTCAGCTCCACACCTGCTGGGTCCATGGTATAAGGAATAGACTCTGTATTCCTCTTCACCTGGGCAGCCGCACATCTACATCCCTTCCCAATCTCTTTCAGAAGAATTGACTGCTGGTCCGGGGTCTGGGATGAGGATATGCTCCCACAATAGAGAAATTGGTAAGGCAGACTTTATTCTGAACCGTGAAAACAGGTGTAGGTAGCAACAAAGAAAAGCGAGAATTAATAGTCAAGCATCAGGGTGTGTTTCAGAGGATTGAAAATTATTGAAGGAAAAGCATTAAGGCTGAGGAGGATTCTAGACAAACTGACTTAACAGAATAGGCAATGAATCCAGCTGGGATGAAGTCAGGAAGGTGGCTCATGGGTCAGTGTCTAGATGGCTCATTGTCCCTAGCACCAGCCTTTGTCAATGTTTGCATGAGTTTGTTGACTTAGCTTAAACGTGGATGTAGTTCTTATGGTTTTAGGTTGTAGTCACTTTTGTTTCTCATGTATGTGGCAGCAGGCATCAATCCTTGATATGGGCATGCTAAACAAGCTACAATAGAGCCATGATAGCCTCTGACCTATTTCGAGGAGTGTCTCTGGTGGATGGTCCCCTAACTATGTGCTCTATGTGCTTCTTAGTTATCCAAGGATTATCCATCATCTTTTTGTTACCTGGTACATCCTTGAGTCAACTGCTTAGGGCAAGACTGAGTATGATGCCAGGGTTCAGAGGAGTCTCCTTTGTTTTCAAGAACAGAGGTGATGCTGGGTCATCCAGGGAGAGCTGACAAGTCAATAGATCAGTGTTTCCTGTCACCTTGATCCAGTGTTTCCTTTCCACCTGGAAGGATAGGCAAGGATTCAGCTATCAGAAAAGGAAGAAGACAGTTCTTGATTACAATAATTCCTCCTCACCTCTACAACACTTAGAAAACTACAGCCATTGTTTTATAAAGCCAGATACCATCCTATAGTCAGAAGCAGGAAGTGGGGGCAACCATGGACACTGAGCCTTTTAATAAAAAATAATAATTCCAGACTTCTTTAAAGATATTATTCAGAAGGTCACCTATAAACCAAATTTAGTAACTGATTGATATTTTCATAATGTTTCCTAAAACAAACCAGCAAGTAGAGACAAACACAAACAGCAGTAGAAACTCAAGTGGAAAATAAAGGCTGACTATATCAAATTAGGGAAATTCTATTTTTGTGCCACTATGGGCTGAGTTGCACCCTAAAAATTGTGTTGATAGTCTAACCTTTAGTTGTTCAGAATGTGATGTTATTTGGAGATGGAGGCTTTAAAGAGATAACAAAATTAAAATAAGGTCTTCAGCACAGGCCCTAACCCCACACAAGTTGTGTCCTTATACAAAGAGATTAGAACACAGATACAAAGGAAAGACCACGTGGCATCTACAGGCTAAGAAGGGATGCTTCAGAATTATTCCAACCTTGCTGGTATATTAAAGATATTATGCATGTGGAAGTCAGAGGACAATTTCATGGACTGCGATCCCTCCCTCTGCCTTTACTTGGGTTCCAAGGGATTGAATCTGGGTGACTAGGCTTGTGTAAAAAGGGCCCTTATCTGCTGAGACACCTCGCTAGATTCTTGCAGACAGCTTAATGTCAGGCTTCCAGCCTCCAGAACCACAAGAATGTTTATCTCTGTTTAAAATCATTCTGCCTGGGGTGCATGTTTATGGAAGCCCTGGCAAATTAAGATGCCTATCTGACTAGGAGTGTAAATAAATGCTCTCTGTTTTACATCTTTTATATCAATGGGAGCAGGTTACTTCGCACTTTGAACTTTCTATGTGCCAGCCATTGTTCCGCCGGCTTATGTATGTTTGCTTATTGAAATCATAGAGCAACTTCATCTACTCCTTATCTGAAGTTATTAAAACTGGGGCATAGAGCAATAAAGCAACTTACCCAAAGCTTCAATGGCAAGTGACAGAGGACTGGAAGCTTAGCCTGAGGGTTGTCCCCCACTCCCAACCAACAAACTTAGTTTTGATACAAAGAAGTTCTCTCCCTCTCTCTCTCTCTCTCTCTCTCTCTCTCTCTCTCTCTCTCTCTCTCCCCCCCCTCCTCTCTCTCTCTCTCACACACACACACACACCAATAGGGTCCTGTTATATAAGCCCAGACTGGTCTTGAACTCACTACCCTCATTCCTGCCTCTGTCTTCTGAATGCTAAGATTATAGGCGTATGCCACCATACCCAGTTTCTGGGTTGGCACACATTTGCCTATTGCATCTGCTATCAGAACCACATGGAATACCATATTTTATCGTAGGTTTAAAAGCTAAAGCCCCACTAAAGTCTGTGTGGTTTTAGCACGTGGCCTTCTGTCCCCTCTTGGGAACAGTAAGTGACTCACAGGGAGGAGTGAAGGCATTTCCTCTTCCCTTCATGGAGACGTTGGGCACCTTGTTTCACAGGATTGGGAAGCCTTCCTTTACTTTGAAGACGTTTCCTCTGTGTTCGTAGCTGTGAATCCTCTAAGAGAAACTTTACCCGAATGGACTGTAAGCCTTAGAAGAGAGGACAAACAAACTGACCATTTGCAGCCCAGTGTCAGGCAGGTTTAGGACTGGAACGCCAAGAACTGTCTGGGAGAAGGAGACAGAATGAGAGTGGCCCTGGATCCTGGCCCATCCTTAAGAGGTCCCATCTGTGCCATGTAGCCTGGACTAGATCTGAATAACAAGACGGCTCCACAGGGATCTTTGGTAGATATCTAGGAGGGGGATCACTAGAGAAGACAGAGCAGCCCTAGAGGAGACAGTGCTGCCCCAACCTGCCTCTTGGGAGGGCTGCTTCGAATCCAGACTTTGTGAGTCCGCATCCTCCTGAGCTACCCACTCCCCAAAGAGGAGCTTATGACTAAGCACTCAAAGAATTTGGCAAGCTTTAGGATCTAATTAGAGAAGTCTCCCTCTGGTTGGCAGTCCAAAGAAAAGATCAACTACGCAGTAGAGAAAAAGTCTTAACAAATTTCTGCAGAAGAAAAAATTAAATAATTTGCCTCCACAAAAGCAAAGGAGCAAGAAGCATGGCACCTCCCAGATCAACATCTTAGTAATTTCTCTGCAGACATAATGAATAAAACAGAGATATAAAGTTGCTTCCTATAATGATGAATCACAAAATTGGAGGCATCCGTTGATGGTATTTGCAGAGAAGGAGTTTATATGTCTTAAGGGGTACTCATGCCCAAGGACCACTGGAGGATTAGTAGAAAAACCACTAATTAGTGAGGTTTTGTCTTTATTTGTAAAATTTATAGTCTTACCAAATTAACACATGAATGGCCAGGTGTGCAAGGAGCTGAGTACCCTGGTATCCGGTGAGCATCTACATTGGCGCAGATAATCACCTTCTTTTGGGGTTTGTCTTTTTGTTTTTGAGACAGGGTCTCTCTAGGTAGCCCCGGATGTTCTGGAACTTGCTATATAGATCAGGCTGGCTTCAAATTCACATTGCTCTACCTGCCTCTGCCTCTTCAGTGCTATGATTAAATGCATGTGTCATCACACAGGGAGCTAGCTATCTTCTTGATGGATCTCTACTTGGTGGAGAGCAGAACTAGTCTGTGTCTCCCCTTATGAATCTTGTAAACATGTCTTCCTTCCTTCTTTCCTTCCTTCCTTCCTTCCTTCCTTCCTTCCTTCCTTCCTTCCTTCCTTCTTCCTTCCTTGTGTTGTTCTATGCATTTGCATGCCACAGTGCCCACATTGGGAACAGAGGACGACATGTAGAAGTCAGTTCTCTTATCCTATCATATGACTTTCAGGACCAAACTCAGGGCATCAGGTGTCAGACACGGCAGTGAGCACCTTTACATGCCGACCTATCTCACCAGCCCAATTATTTCTTTATAAAAGGACATTAACGGCTCCATGATCGTATTCACTCATAGTTTCTGAAGACCCTTACTCTAGAGACTCACGGGGGAAGGACTTCAACATATGTATTTGAGAAGATGCAATCCTTTAGTATATAACATATATCTTCTGTCCAATATGACAGAAAATTTTATAGTAAAATTGTAAAGTATGCTCACGGACTCATTTCTAGACTCAACTGCACAGATCTTTGTAATTTATTCTTCTCTATTTCCCCTCATCTCCATTAGCTCCTACCAGACTCGATGCACACATTCTGGGTTATCTTGCGATTTGAAAGCTAAAGTTTTGGCTTAATTTTTCTTTTTTTTCGAGACAGGGTTTCCCTGTAGTTTCTAGAGTCTGTCCTGGAACTAGCTCTTGTAGACCAGGCTGGCCTTGAACTCAGAGATCCGCCTGCCTCTGCCTCCCGAGTGCTGGGATTAAAGGCCTGCGCCACCACCGCCCGGCTTGGCTTAATTTTTTGACATTTATTTATTACATGTGTGTGCACACATATGCATGTGTACTGGCACACTCATGCCATGGTACATGCCCCATGGAAGCCAGAAAACAACTTATAAGTGTCGTTTCTCTCTTTCTACTATGTCACTTCTGGGAGGAAACTCAGGTTGCCAGGCTTGGTGGCAAGTGATTTTCCCTGCCGAGTTGCCCAAGCATCCTTGTACATGCCAGTTGTTAACAAGGAATTCTTTACCCTCTCTGAGGAGTGGATGGGGGATCGGGTGAGTGGAAGGTGGGGGTGGCAGAGGAGGGGAAGGAGAGGGAACTGGGATTGTTATGTAAAATGAGAAAACGATTGTTTAAAAATTAATTAATTAATTAATTAAAAAAACAAAACACACAAAAACCCCAAGCAGTTCCATGCTAGAACCCTGCAGGATCCCCTGGTTTGCCATCTCTGCTCTGACCCTATTCAGTACACTGGGAGGAAAAAAAAAAAACACAAGGAAGGTGGGACAAAGCACGCACATTCCTGTCATTCAGTTTGTGCCATCTGCCTTTGAGTTTTTGCCCTCAGTCCTTCTTCCCAGTTCCTGGTCAGACCCTGGCTCTCTCAGCTGTTCTTCTTCTTCTTCTTTTTTTAGCTGTTTTTTTACTGGTCAAAGGTTGTCACAGTTGTAGTTTTGCACATGACATGTTACACTTCGACCCTTAGACGTCTCTATGTGTCTTAGCAACCCTTCAGGAACTGGAGTGTGTGTCCCGCCAGTAGGACTGCCTGTTGCAGAGGTATCCTAGTCATGTGGCTCTCCAGGTTTGACCCCTAGAGTAGCACTGTAGTTCTCTGCTAATTTGACAGAAATGAAAATTCCTGTGCCCCACCCCAGGCATACTGAATTGGGAATTCTAGGGCTGGTGGCATTATTTGGATTCTGAGGCACGCTAAAACTTGTGAACCAAATGTCCATCTTGGTCTGCCTTCTTACCCTTAACCTCAACCACGTACAGCCTTTAGCTCCTCAGAGGTCAGATTTTTTTTTAAAAAAATCTTTTTATATACATAATTTTAAAATGGTGTTTAAATATGTTTTCTTAGATTGGTCTGTTTGGGTTGCACGCTAAAAGGCAACCCAGCTTTCATGAACATGAAAAAAATCCGGAGAGCCTCCAGCCAATCACAAGCCCACAAGTACAATCATTCCTTTGTCTTTCACAAACCAAGCCCATAGTCTCCTTGATCTAAGTAACTCATGGTCAGTTATCACACAACTGGAGACATGTCTGTGGTTTAGAGTTCTCCGTCATTATCCGCACAAGCCATTCCCAAGATGTTCCTACTTCTCTCTCTTCCTTTCTCACAAAAAGCCCAATAAAGGCTTTGGGCTGGACTTTCCCTTCACTCCCAAGCAAACCAATACTTCTCCATATGCGCCTGCATGACATCGCATTCCATCTTTCATGAAATGGAAGCAATGAAAATCTTCTTTCAACACACTGACCCCTCTGTCATCACAGTCATCTCAAGAATCAAGGTCCCATGGGACCACATTGAAACAAGGGCCTAATAGAAATAGAAGCAACGTGACAGTCAAGGAAGTGAGAAAATTGGGACAAAGACAAAATAGGAATGCAGAAAATGAGTTGAAGCCTGGAACAATTTGAATGCACCAAGCACTCAGCCAGGCTTCTACCTTTGTAAAAAAAAAAAAAAGGGAAGTGGTGACCTAATACTGCAAACAGCTGAGGAAAACATAGAATTACCTCAATGTTCAGGGAGTCACAAGACAACAGCCGAGTTGTTCGGAGAAACAAAGCTCTGAAGATCACCCTGCCCCTCCCAGATTCTTTATCGAGATTGATGAAAATGGAGCATTTTGCCCAGTTCCCAGGGACAGGCTGTGGAGAGCCACTTCTTTCCCATCTCTTAATTTAGATTGTAGCATAAACCCCAAAGCACATTTAGTAACCTCATCTCATGAACGAGTGGGGGGATTTCAGAAATTTGGGTCTGGCAGTTGCTTTCCTATTGATTTACTTAATCTTAAAAGAAGTGCATTACATGTGACTTAATGTTTCCCAGCCTTTTATGTGCACATCATCAACCACACAGTTAATCTCCCTATCATTATTCAACTGACCAATTAGAGACAAGTAATAATGAAACACAGAGAAAGACTTGTTCAATACAGCTACTAAGGAGGAGGAAGCAAAAGTGGACCAGTGATCATCAAGTCTACCTTCAGGAGTACTGACGAGAAGTTTACGTTTAAATGAGAGCAAGAGCTAGTCGTTAAGTTGAGCAGGGCTGCCTAGTTAAGGCCTTTCTTGCCCATCACTGACCTATCATTTCCTCAGCTCACTCAAGTCTATTCTGTAACAAGGTCTGAGAGGTTGTCAGTTAACTGTGTGAAATCCTGGGAGGCAGTTTCCGCCTCTGAATGGCACCAGGCCTTAAGGGTTGTTTCCATTTCCCCAGGATGAGATGCCTCAAATTTCTAATTCTTTGGAGTATAATGTTTCAACAGTCTGATGATCAAAGGGAGGGGCACACATGTCTCCTCCCTTACCAGGGTGGTTTCTTCAGTGGTCTGGAGGAGTACCTTGGATGACATTTCAAGTTCTCTTTTAGTGTTATTAATTTCGTTTGAGCTGTTGGGGCTAGCAAGGAGAACATATAGTCAAGAGCCAGATAAAGAGCACCTTCAATGATTTTAATAGACACCAGTTACTACAGGCTTGCGTGGTGACTGTCAAGGACATCCAGCCATTAGGAACTAGGGAGTTGAAAGACGAAAGCCCCTAAGGAGAGGCGGACCTGGTTCTGGCAAATGGAATTCAGGTCCACAGCCCCGTAGGATAGCTTGAGTTCTCAGCTCTCTGTGTCTTATCTTAATCTCAGCCAGATTCAGTCAACACGGCTGCGGACGAAACAAAACGTAGACAGAGAAGGGTGAGAAGTCAGGCTTGCTCCAGTGTTCAGGCTGGGACGGGAGCTGACAGGTTTCGTCGTGGTCAAGCAGCAAATCTGAATCCAGAGGGCCATCTCGAGGTTGTCAGCCACGAAACGGGAGTGAAAGGTTAACCCCGGGAAATCCGTGAAAGCCAAAAAAGCAAGGTCAGTGGAACGGGGCGGAGCCTGGGACCGGCTGGCCCGAGGGCGGGGCGGGCCCGGAGGCGTGTCCTAGCCCAGTTGGACTCGCGCCTGCGCAGGCCTACCTGAGGGGCGGAGCCACGCACGCGTCGTGCGCGGGCCCCGGAGGGCGGAGTCCAGGCGGGCGCCGGCTAAGGGAGGGGGCGCGGCGTCCGTGAAGTCCGGCGCTCCCTCAGGCCGTGGAGGCGATGCTGGCTGCCGCGGGGCGGGCGGCTGGGCGGACGGGGAGGTGACGGAACTGCCCCTGGCCCCTCTTCCATCCTTGGGCCGGCAGGTCGCTGGGCGACCCGCATCCGGGCCGCGGCCGAGAAGGCAGCGCGACCTCCGCACGGTGAGAGCCAAGGGTCAGGGCCGGGGTCGCGGGGGGCGCCCGAGGGTGCCCGGCTCGGGGGCGCGGCGCGGGCGGGTGGAGGGCTGGGCGTCCTTGGCCGTCAGCGACCCGGCAGACCCTCGGAGCCCCGGCCCCCTCCGCCGAGCCGCCTGCGGTTCAGGGCAGGCCGGGCGCCCCTGCCCGGCGGTGCTGTGACGGGAAGGGGCCGCGGGGACAGCCGGCTGTAGCCTTCCTGCACCGGGAAATCAGGGCGAGGCTGAGAAGCCCTAGGGTTTCATAGCCAGGATGCTCGCGTTGGTAAGGGAAAGTACCTGACAGCCCGGGCTGAGTGGGATTTATTTATTTATTTATTTTAAATCAGTGAGTCAAAACAAAGACACGCCCTAAAACACGTCTTGAGAAAGAACTTTGGTATATTACATTTGGTATATAGATATTATATAGCTATAGGTTCAGGTGCTTTTTCCCCTCCTCTCCTTTTTTTTTTTTTTTTTTTTGGAATCTATTCTTATGCAGTTTTAAATGTACCTTTTTTGACAAAATAAAAGAAGGGGGTAATTCGTTTGAGGTAGTCGTTGGTGATAAAGGCTTGCATTAGATTTCAATAATTGCAAATTCATCATTGCTGCTACCTAGCCAATTAGGCTTTCTGATCTTAGAGTAGGCCTTAGCAGTAGAAACTACTGGTGCACAGACTCTGCCGTCCCAGGTTGGAATGTCCTGTTTTCACTTAAGAGAGGGAAGCCAGGCATAGTGGTGCACGCCTTTAATCCCAGCATTCAGGAAGCAGAGGCAGGTGGATTTCTGTGAGTTCCCGGCTGACCTGTTCTACGTAGCAAGCTCGAGCCTAGCCAGGGCTACATAGATCCTGTCTCACAAACGAGAGGAAGAGCGAGCACGAGCGAGCATTTACGTTTTTTTCAGGGTAGTTATCTGAAATCATTTTTTAGGGTCGAGAACATTAAGTATTAATGGATATATGTATTTAGGTGTTTGATTAATGTATCGTCATTTAGACTAAAAAACTTAAATCACATTTAATGTGAAAGATAAGTACAAAATTTGTTTTATAATGTGTAATCTGTACTTGGTAAGGATGTAAAGATTGATGAGTGAGTGGCATGGCTGAAGTCAGTCTTTCCAGATTTTATTGATGTTTGTGTCTCTTAATTTGTTAAAGCGCATTGTTGTTATGGTTGTGTTTTGTTCTTGTTCTGAACAACATTGACCTCACTCTCCAGGTTAAAAATACTTCCAACCCTTAACCTGTAATTTGTGCTGCTCCTTTAATATGTCGTAAGAAGAAAGCTCGAAGCCATCCTGACAGCAGGAACTTTTTCATTCTACCTTTCCTCAGGTAGAATTTTCTCGCTTGTTGCCTCATTGCCTTTTCTGTGCTGGGGGAAGAAGAGAACTGTAATGTCATGCTTAGAAGTCCTTCAGTGACATCATAGTCTTTGTTGGTAAAATCGTCTTTCCCAATGTTCGGCGCTTGTCTACGTTTTCATTTCGTCTACACACATGCATGTCCTCTCCATGAGACTTACAGGAGATCATAGCTCTCCCTGTGGCCTCTGTCCAGAATTGTCTTCCTAGTAAACATTTTGCTCTTACAAACTTATGAGAAAGATTTTGAGAAAGACCTTTTTTTTTGAGTTTGAATTTGTACAGGCATCCCATCTCTTGTTTTCCCTGATCCAGTTGCACCAATCCATTGCACACTTAATGTTGTCAATTGGGAGTTAACGGTTTGCTTAAATATGTCTGCCCCAGGCTTCTGGGTTTCAGGTTTGCTGGCACAGCACATACTAAAACCTATTTACTAAATGCATTTTGGGGAAAGGGTCCAGGCTTGAATGCTGAGTCACGATAAGCAAAATATGTTTAGCCTGTCTCTCAGTACCAGAAAACTTAGAAAAGAATACCATTATTACTTTTGAAAATGTTTTCCTTATTTTTTTTAGTTTTATGTGTTTTGGTGTTGTACCTGCATGAGTGTCTGTGTAGGGGTGTCAGAACTCCTGTGACTGGAATTACAGACTGAGCTGCCATGTGGGTGCTGGGAAGTGAACCAGGATCCTCTGGAAGAGGAGCCAGTGCTTTGAACTGCTGACCCGTCTCTCTGGTGCCAGCATTACTACTTTTATTTGTTTAAGGATGAAGTAGAAATTGATATTGGATAGGAATGACACCCTAGTGTCATGATGGAAAAAAGTCAGTCTACTTTAAGATGGAGGAATGAGAAGGTCATGCCCAGTAAGGGTTAGTCTAGAACTTCATTTTGAGGTGCAGTGATTTGCTCAATCATAATGGATGGAAAGGGAGGAGCTGGGACTACAAACCAAGTCTTTTGTTCATCATAGTAGTTCACTTTTACTCCCTTTATCCTAATTCTAAATCCAATTTAAAAAAATTACATTTATTTTGTGGGCGTGCGTGTGTGTTCGTTCACATTCACACATACTCATGCTCCTGTGCCAGAGTGTGTGGAGGTCAGTTGTGGTAGTGGCTTTACCAGCATGTGGGTGCTGGGGAGAGAGCTTTGTCAGCAGCACCTTAACCCACTGAACCATCTTGTTCCCTTCTCCCACTTTTAAAGAGTCTCATTGTAACCTAGGTTGAGCTCAGGCTGACCTGAGATCTCTGCAGCTCCCGTCTCAGCTTTCAACAGAAATAAGCCATCAGCGCCTAGCCTCTAAATCTTAGCAGATGGTTTTCCCATCACATGATGAGGTATGAGAGAAGTGGCTGTATTAGGAGATATTAAAGTTGAAAGATTTTGCGGGTTATTCGGTTGAGTGCTAAAACTTTTTCCATCTTGCACAATTAAAGCCCCAAAGTGCAAGTAGCTTGACCCTGTCTCTATTCAAGCTCCTTACTTCACGTTTGTGTGTTTCTCACTGCCTTGCGGAGAAGTCTGCTTGTGCTTCCCTCCTCTGAGTCCTTAGCTGCCACTCCTAGGGACCTAAAGCCCTTGAGTGACTGAGAAACGTGATACCTCATTTGGGAAAATGGGAGAAACTGGGCTGCAGCTTGCACTTCAGCGTTGGGAGCCTCTGGTTACCATATGGAGATCCTGCACAGTTTCTTCTGATAGAGAAGAGCAGTCTTATGGGATTGGGTGACAGACGGGGGTAGCACGGCTAAAATTACATGTGTGGCTGTGTTCTGTGAGAAGAGCTGCTCAGATCACTCCTCTGATAGTTTTTTAGGAACAAAAAATGATTATTGTAGATTTATGTTTCGAAAACGTCAGTTTTTTAACTATATGCTTAGTGTAGCGGGCCTGATCAGTAGTTCCAAAAGGCTTTTTGTTTTACAAGTGGTCAAAGAAATAAAATCAAAAGAAACCATTCAGTGTTTCTTTTTAGTTCCATGTAATTTTATACCATTGATTGATTGGTGTGTAAATGTAATCTTTAATCTGTACTTTCATATTTGATGGCTTTTCTTTTTGCTAGTTTTTATACCCTTGGATTATTATACAATGTTATAGAGGATAGTTACTTATTTTTAAGTGGACATTAAGTTGATTATCATTTTGTAAGTAGTGCACTTTGTATATTTAAGGTCCTTGGTTGTGTTACTAAAATGCCACTCCTAGTTGTGTTCGGAAGTCTGCAGTTACGATATTGCCATGTATTCATTATCTTTTTATTTCTATAGACTAAAGGCCCATGGGAGGAATTACAGCATCAGAGGGTATGATGGTTTTGTCAGTTTCAAAGCTCTTGTTAGATTTACTTTAGAAAGACTTGTACTTTTTCCAGCAGAATTCAGTTGACTAATTTTGTCAATACTTTCATGACCTTTTGTTTTGAGTTTATCTTTTTAAAAGATAAAGGTAAGGGTACTCTTTCTGTTTAACATTTAAAGGCACATTCAAGTTTTATTTTAGTTAATTTTTTTCTCTCCATGAATAGGTTGTCCTTGCCTACAAATTTATGGAAATTTTCATGTTAGCATTAACAGTGAAATACTATCTTATGTTATTTTTTAAATATTTGTTTATTAAGACAGTTTCATGAAACCTAGGCTGACCTTGATTCCTGGTCCTTCTTACCCTGCCTTCCATGAATTATAGGCATGTACCAATATACCTGTCTTATTTTTTAGTATTGAAGACTTGGTAGCTTTTTAGAATTTTATTAGACCCATTGGCTATAAAAGACCTTTGTAATTTGTCTTCGAATTGTGAGGGCTGATTATGATGGTCCCCATCATCTGAAGCATGGTGCTTATTTAACTTCCAGAGCCATCGTCTTATTTCAGGTCCCTTCATATGCTGGGATTATAGGCATGAACCATATTTCTGCTTGGTGCTTATTTTTGAAAAATGAACTATGGGAACAAATATTTATTAGAACATTTAACAGGATGCTTCTCAACTATTTAGACTTATATCCCTATTATTTTTTAAGTATTCTTGAGTATCTTCATGGACTTTTGCATGTGAATAAAAATTTTTATATTTATCAAAGTACAAATATAAATTTATTGATTGCTTAAATTAATAAATCTATAATATATTAAAACTGATAAATTTTAAGCAGACCAAAGCATTCATGAATGTAGTATATTTGTTTAAATTTTTGTTTATTTAGGGTTGACCAGAAGGTCATTTCTGACTTGAACTGTTAATCATTTAAAAAGCTACAAATCAAAGCCTTGTTATCTGCTCTGTTTTTGGCAGGGGCGGGTAGTGATTTAGCCTACACAGGTAAGAGAGCCCAGAACAATAGTTACCAGATAAACTACACTAATACCTGGCACGCCAGTGTTTCTTACTTCTACTCACTGGCCACATAGAAGGTAGGTTCTTGGTAGCATCATTTTATGGATGACACATAAAGGGATCTGCTGAAGATAGTGTAGGTAGCTTTAGCAAGCAGTGGACAGGGTCTGGTCTGTCTTTAGAAGACACTGTTCCAAATATGTATTATCTTATTGCTGTGCTAAAGATTGGACTTTCTCTTCTGGGCATTTGAAAGATAAATTTTAAAAACCAAACCAACAGTTCCTGACAGGTGAGGTTTTTCTTTCGTTTACCTTTTCGTCTTGACTAGTAGCTTAATTTGAATATGGTTGGAGGATTTTTTGGTCTTAAAAATACCCTATGATGTCTCTTAGAGAATTGGCTGATGTGACAGCATAGAAATATATTAAGCTGTGTTTCTTATAGAAGGTTATTGAACTAGATCATATGTGAAATAAAGTCTGAACTCTGAGATAGAAGTGGAGATTGCAGGTATTTTTTGAGAGAGAAAAGACTAACCCTATATGAGGTGGGAATGTAGAATGGTGATTGGAAAGAGCTGAGCTGGTGTGTCCTCAGTGCTTTGTTGTGTTCTTTTTCCATTGCTGTGTGATAAATTGTACCCAATCCTGTGACACCTCTAATTCCTATCTGATTGTGTGCTTGTCAGTGGTAAGGGCTGTGTAGCAAGTATGAGTGAAGACTGCATAACATGACACTGGATGAAGAAATAACAGATCATCTTTTGGGAAATAACAGATCATCCAGTTGAAAGGAGTGACCAAGAAAGCAAGCCCTGGAATATCACAGCCATAGCAAAATTGAGGGAAGTGCAAGTGAGGGAGCCCAAGGACATACTAGCACACTCTGCCTTTGGAATGCCATCCAAGGCTATAGTCAGTTCTGGTTGATGTGCCCTCATGTGACAGTTTCTGTTGCTGCTGACAGCCCTCCCACCCCCATATTTTCTCAGCATTCTGTGGATTCCTGTCTCTTTTTGTTTCTAACTTCTGATTGCCAGGGTGCTGATGCTGGGGTCAGCCTATTAAGAGATCAGCCAATCAGAATGCTCCTTTCTTTTTGGTGAATTGACCAGTCAGAAAACGTTATGTGTAGTCTTCGAGCTTAGCTCTTGTCTGGTGAGTTAGTTGCTTTATGTCTCAGAGGGAATCTTTGGTTTTAGAGATTTCTGTTTGCTTAAATTAACACCTGGAGCTATGAGAAGCTAGAGGAGTCTTAAAGACTACATCCATGAGAATCCCCTACCCCTGTTTTTCTTTGTTGATTAGTAGCTTAATTTGAATATTAGTGGATCATTTTTTGAAAACTATTGGCCTTAAAAATGGCACCAATTGCAAATAATCAAGAAT